>NC_143022.1:21335000-21400000 GCF_057628025.1 Oncorhynchus mykiss
ATATACAGCTCCTGCATATTGCTGACTCATCTCTCTCTCCTCCCTCCACCCCTACAGATAACCGACAGGGCTTCTGTTTCACCGAGGTGCTCCAGACTATGTGCCAGCAGGGCTCCACCAATAGGAACAGTGTCACCAAATCTGAGTGCTGCTGCAACCTCGGACGTGGCTGGGGACCCCAGTGTGAACTCTGCCCTCTGCCTGGCACCGTGCAGTACAAGAGGATGTGCCCACTGGGACCCGGGTACACCACCGACGGCAGAGGTTAGAGAGGGGAGAGGATGTGAGAATGGGTTGAGGGAGGGTCATAGTAAATGTTAAAGGAGATAGGGATGTGTGTGTGTATGTGTGTGTGTGTGTGTGTGTGTGTGTGTGTGTGTGTTTGTCTAACCTCCTTGCCTACTGTTGTTGCAGACATCAATGAGTGCACGGTGATGCCAGACCTGTGTAAGAACGGCCAGTGCATCAACACCATCGGATCGTTCCGCTGCCACTGCAACGTGGGTTATACCACCGACTTCACCGGCACCTCCTGCATTGGTATGACCCATCTCTCTCTCTCTTACTGGGCCTTTGACCAAACCATCCTGCCTCGGGGTAGAAATGGCCCTCATTCTGATCATATTACTTACTACTTTCCTGTTCTTTTTTTAGATATGGATGAGTGTTCCGCATCTCCCAAGCCCTGTAACTTCCTGTGTAAGAACACAGAGGGCAGCTACCTGTGCTCCTGCCCCAGAGGATACACTCTGCAGCCTGACGGAAAGACCTGCAAAGGTGGGTCAAATCAAATCTAATATTATTTGTGACATGCTTCTTAAACAACAGGTGTAGACTAACAGTGAAATGCTTACTTACGGGCTTACTTGCCAACAATGTCAGGGAAGTTAGAAACCAATATACACAGGCAGTTAGAAAAGCCAAGGCTAGCTTTTTCAAACAGAAATTTGCTTCCTTCAACACAAACTCAAAAAAGTTCTGGGACACTGTAAAGTCCATGGAGAATAAGAACACCTCCTCCCAGCTGCCCACTGCACTGAGGATAGGAAACTCTGTCACCACCAATTGAGAATTTCAATAAGCATTTTTCTACGGCTGGCCATGCTTTCCACCTGGCTACCCCTACCTAGGTCAACAGCACTGTACCCTCCACAGAAACTCGCCCAAGCCTACCCCATTTCTCCTTCTCCCTAATCCAGTCAGCTGATGTTCTGAAAGAGCTGCAAAATCTGGAACCCTACAAATCAGCCAGGCTAAACAATCTGGACCCTTTCTTTCTAAAATGATCTGCCGAAATTGTTGCAACCCCTATTACTAGCCTGTTCAACCTCTCTTTCGTGTCGTCTGAGATTCCCAAAGATTGGAAAGCAGCTGCGGTCATCCCCCTTTTCAAAGGGGGGGACACTCTTGACCCAAACTGCTACAGACCTATATCTATCCTACCCTGCCTTTCTAAGGTCTTTGAAAGCCAAATGAACAAACAGATTCAATATCTTAACCACCATCGATAAGAAACAATACTGTCCAGCCGTATTCATTGACCTGGCCAAGGCTTTCGACTCTGTCAATCACCGCATCCTCATTGGCAGACTCGATAGCCTTGGTTTCTCAAATGATTGCCTCGCCTGGTTCACCAACTACTTCTCTGATATAGTTCAGTGTGTCAAATCGGAGGGCCTGTTGTCCGGGCCTCTGGCAGTCTCTATGTGTGTGCCACAGGGTTCAATTCTTGGGCCGACTCTCTTCTCTGTATACATCAATGATGTCGATCTTGCTGCTGGTGAGTCTCTGATCCACCTCTACGCAGACGACACCGTTCTGTATACATCTGGCCCTTCTTTGAACACTGTGTTAACAACCCTCCAGACGAGCTCAGTGCCATACAACTCTCCTTCCGTGGCCTCCGATTGCTCTTAAATACAAGTAAAACTAAATGCATGCTCTTCAACCAATCGCTGCCTGCACCTGCCCGCCCGTCCAGCATCACTACTAATAAATTGGATGCAGTCTATCACAGTGGCATCCGTTTGGTCACCAAAGCCCCATATACTACCCACCACTGCGACCTGTACGCTCTCATTGGCTGGCTCTCGCTTCATACTCGTCTCCAAACCCACTGGCTCCATGTCATCTACAAGACCCTGCTAGGTAAAGTCCCCCTTTATCTCAGCTCGCTGGTCACCATAGCATCTCCCACCTGTAGCACACGCTCCAGCAGGTATATCTCTCTGGTCACCCCCAAAACCAATTCTTCCTTTGGCCGCCTCTCCTTCCAGTTCTCTGCTGCCAATGACTGGAACGAACTACAAAAATCTCTGAAACTGGAAACACTTATCTCCCTCACTAGCTTTAAGCACCAGCTGTCAGAGCAGCTCACAGATTACTGTACATAGCCCATCTATAATTTAGCCCAAACAATTACCTCTTCCCCTACTGTATTTATTTATTTATTTGTTTATTTTGCTCCTTTGCACCCCATTATTTCTACTTTGCACATTCTTCTACTGCTTATCTACCATTCCAGTGTTTTACTTGCTATATTGTATTTACTTTGCCACCATGGCCTTTTTTTTGCCTTTACCTCCCTTATCTCACCTCATTTGCTCACATCGTATATAGACTTGTTTCTACTATATTATTGACTGTATGTTTGTTTTACTCCATGTGTAATTGTGTTGTTGTATGTGTCGAACAGCTTTGCTTTATCTTGGCCAGGTCGCAATTGTAAATGAGAACTTGTTCTCAACTTGCCTACCTGGTTAAGTAAATGTCAAATAAAATATATTCTAAAAAATGTAGAGAGAAAAAATGTAAATAATAGAAAAATGCTAACACTAGAAAAGGTAGAAGCTGTTCAGGGTCATGTTGGTTCTAGACTTGGTGCATCGGTACTGCTTGCCGTGCGGTAGCAGAAAGATCAGTCTATGACTTGGTTGGCTGGAGCCTGCTATAGAGGTCCTGGATGGCAGGGAGCTTGGCCCCAGTGATGTACTGGGACGTACGCACTACCATCTGTAGCGCCTATCAGTCGGACGCCAAGCAGTTGCCATACCAAACGGTGATGCAGCCAGTCAAGATGCTCTCAATGGTGCTGCGGTATAACTTTTTGAAGATCTGTTGGCCCATGCCAAATCTTTGTTCAGGATGTCCAGGATCCAGTTGCAGGGGGAGGTGTTCAGTCCTAGGGACCTGAGCTTACTGATGAGGTTGGAGTGCACTATGGTGTTGAACACTGAGCTGTAGTTTATGAACAGAAATCTCACATTGGTGTTCCTCTTGTCCAGGTGGGAGAGGGCAGTGTGGTGGAGTAAAGATTGCGTCATCTGTGGATCTGTTGGGGAGGTATGCAGATTGGAGTGGGTCCAGGGTATCTAGGATGATGGTGTTGATGTGAGCCATGACCAGCCTTTCAAAGCATTTCATGGCTATAGATGTGAATGTTACGAGGCGATAGTCATTTAAACAGGTTACCTTGGTGTTCTTGGGCACAGGGGCTTTGGTGGTCTGCTTGAAACATTAAGTTATTACTCAGGGAAAATGTTAGTGAAGACACTTGCCAGCTGGTCAGAGTACACATCCTGGTATTCCGTCTGGCCCCACAGCCTTGTGAATGTTGACCTCTTTAAAGGTTGGCTACGTAGAGCGGGATCACACAGTCATCCAGGGCAGCTGGTGCTCTAATGCATGGTTCGGTGTTGCTTTTCATGAAGCGAGTATATTAGACATTCAGCTCGTCTGGTTGGCTCGCAATATCCATATTTTTACCCCTCAATTCCAGATCTGGATGAGTGTTCCACCAAGCAGCACAACTGTCAGTTCCTGTGTGTCAACACCATCGGAGGGTTTACATGCAAGTGTCCTGCAGGTTTCACCCAGCACCAGACCGCCTGCATTGGTGAGTAAATTTTTTTTTACCTTCATTTAACTAGGCAAGTCAGTTAAGAACAAACTCTTATTTTCAATGACTGCCTAGGAACAGTGGGTTAACTGCCTGTTCAGGGGTAGAACGACAGATTTGTACCTTGTCAGCTCAGGGATTTGAACTTGCAACCTTACGGTGAACAAGCCATGAACAAGATACACACTTTGTTTAGGACAATTCTACTACCTAGAAAAGTTAAAGAACCCTTAGACTTAGAGCTGGTAGTTCCCCTAAGCACCTCACTTGCACCTAATTTGACCCGAAACATTTTTTTGAATGAAATCTCATGAATGTGTATCTTCATCTCTCGTAGACAACAATGAGTGTAATGGGCAGAACAGTGTGTGTGGCTCCAGAGCCTCCTGTGTCAACACTCCCGGCAGCTTCAACTGTGACTGTGGGAAAGGTTTTTCTCTGGACACCACTGGCCTGGAGTGTGAAGGTAAGGATCCAACACACAAGCACGCATGCAGACACACACACATACTCCCTGCCATAATCACACACTCACACACTCCCTGCCATAAACACACACTCACACACTCCCCACCATAAGCACACACACACACACACTCCCCGCCATAAGCAGACACATACACTCCCCGCCATAAGCAGACACACACACTCCCCGCCATAAGCACACACACACACTCCCCGCCATAAGCACTCACACACACTCCCCGCCATAAGCACACTCACACACACTCCCCGCCATAAGCACACTCACACACACTCCCCGCCATAAGCAGACACACACACTCCCCGCCATAAGCACTCACACACACTCCCCGCCATAAGCACACTCACACACACTCCCCGCCATAAGCACACTCACACACACTCCCCGCCATAAGCACACTCACACACACTCCCTGCCATAAGCAGACACACACACTCCCCGCCATAAGCAGACACACTCACTCCCCGCCATAAGCACACTCACACACACTCCCCGCCATAAGCAGACACACACACTCCCCGCCATAAGCACTCACACACACTCCCCGCCATAAGCACACTCACACACACTCCCCGCCATAAGCAGACACATACACTCCCCGCCATAAGCACTCACACACACTCCCCGCCATAAGCACACTCACACACACTCCCCGCCATAAGCACACTCACACACACTCCCCGCCATAAGCAGACACACACACTCCCCGCCATAAGCACTCACACACACTCCCCGCCATAAGCAGACACACACACTCCCCGCCATAAGCACTCACACACACTCCCCGCCATAAGCACACTCACACACACTCCCCGCCATAAGCACACTCACACACACTCCCCGCCATAAGCACACTCACACACACTCCCCGCCATAAGCAGACACACACACTCCCCGCCATAAGCACTCACACACACTCCCCGCCATAAGCACACTCACACACACTCCCCGCCATAAGCACACTCACACACACTCCCCGCCATAAGCAGACACACACACTCCCCGCCATAAGCAGACACACACACTCCCCGCCATAAGCAGACACACACACTCCCCGCCATAAGCACTCACACACACTCCCCGCCATAAGCACACGCACACACACTCCCTGCCATAAGCAGACACACACACTCCCCGCCATAAGCACACTCACACACACTCCCCGCCATAAGCAGACACACACACTCCCCGCCATAAGCACTCACACACACTCCCCACCATAAGCACACGCACACACACTCCCCGCCATAAGCAGACACACACACTCCCCGCCATAAGCACTCACACACACTCCCCGCCATAAGCACACTCACACACACTCCCCGCCATAAGCACACTCACACACACTCCCCGCCATAAGCAGACACTCACACTCCCCACCATAAGCAGACACACACACTCCCCGTCATAAGCAGACACACACACTCCCCGCCATAAGCACAACACACATACACTCCCCGCCATAAGCACACACTCACACACACTCCCCACCATAAGCAGACACACACACTCCCCACCATAAGCAGACACACACACTCCCCGCCATAAGCAGACACACACACTCCCCGCCATAAGCACTCACACACACTCCCTGCCATAAGCAGACACACACACTCCCCGCCATAAGCACTCACACACACTCCCTGCCATAAGCACACTCACACACACTCCCTGCAATAAACAGACACATTCACTCCCCACCATAAGCAGACACACACACTCCCCGCCATAAGCAGACACACACACTCCCCGCCATAAGCACACACACATACACTCCCCGCCATAAGCACACACTCACACACACTCCCCACCATAAGCAGACACACACACTCCCCACCATAAGCAGACACACACACTCCCCACCATAAGCAGACACACACACTCCCCGCCATAAGCAGACACACACACTCCCCGCCATAAGCAGACACACACACTCCCCACCATAAGCAGACACACACACTCCCCACCATAAGCAGACACACACACTCCCCGCCATAAGCAGACACACACACTCCCCGCCATAAGCAGACACACACACTCCCCACCATAAGCAGACACACACACTCCCCGCCATAAGCAGACACACACACTCCCCGCCATAAGCAGACACACACACTCCCCACCATAAGCAGACACATACACTCCCCACCATAAGCAGACACACATACACTCCCCACCATAAGCACACACTCACACACTCCCCACCATAAGCAGACACATACACTCCCCACCATAAGCACACACTCACACACTCCCCACCATAAGCAGACACACACACTCCCCACCATAAGCACACACTCACACACTCCCCACCATAAGCAGACACATACACTCCCCACCATAAGCAGACACATACACTCCCCACCATAAGCAGACACACATACACTCCCCACCATAAGCAGACACACACACTCCCGCCATAAGCACACTCACACACACTCCCCACCATAAGCACACTCACACACACTCCCCGCCATAAACACACACACACATACACTCCACCAACTTTTGCAAGATGTAACACGAAATGCCTTAATGAATGTCCAACTTCCCCATGTCTGTGACCTCTCCTTCAGATGTGGATGAGTGTGGTAGTAACCATCGCTGTCAGCATGGCTGTCAGAACATGATGGGAGGTTTCCGCTGTGGCTGTCCTCAGGGCTATGTGCAACACTACCAGTGGAACCAGTGTGTGGGTGAGTGGGACAGACACACACCAGTCACAAGACCAGTCACTTACTTAAACACGTTTTGCTTCAAGGGGTGCATATGGCCACAAGACATGTCACTGCCCAGTATTGAGACACAGGAGCTGTCCTCTGTGTGTCATAATCTCAATTCAGGACCTAACTTACCAAGTATCTGCATCGATCAACTAAATCTGATACCGTGTGCACGTCGTGCTTAGACTTGTCTTTTACTCATTTTGACACATCAATCTATCTTTCTCTCTCTCTTTTCTCTCTGTAGATGAGAACGAGTGTTCGGGTGTGTCTGTGTGTGGCTCGGCCTCCTGCTACAACACCCTGGGCAGCTTTAAGTGTGTGTGTCCATCCGGTTTTGACTTTGAGCTGGGAGGGGGTGGGTGCCAGGATGTCAATGAGTGTTCCATGGGCAGTAACCCCTGCAGTTTCGGCTGCTCCAACACAGACGGAGGATACCTGTGTGGCTGTCCTGGAGGTTACTACAGGGCTGGACAGGGGTGAGTGGATGGGAGACTCAGCCTTACATTGACTGACTGACACCAGGGATTCCCCAATGGGTTGTGGCTTGTGGCTGATTCCTTATGGGTTAATGGCTCAAAACTTGGTCTTGGTTGCAACCATTGGTTTTATTCACTTATTGGGTGAAGATTTTTTTTTTTATCAAAAATATCTTAAAGACTTCAAAAGCTTTAGGTTGGTCACAGCACAAACAAACACGAACCACTGGGAACCTCATACAACACAACACTGTATGAACAGTCTCACTTATTTTCTCCACAAGAAAGAGTATCTCTCAGTGTTAAGGAATGTGAGTTCTACTTTGCGTTCTACTGTGAGTTCTACTGTGAGTCCTGACTTCTCTCTCTCTTTCTGTTCTCTCCCCAGTCATTGTATTTCAGGTCAGGGCTTCCAGGACCACTTTAGCTCAGAGGGAGATGATGAGGACAGTCTGTCTCCAGAGGCCTGCTACGAATGTAAGATCAACGGAGACGTCGGCAAGAAGGGCCGACACAGACGTCACTCTGCTGGAGACAACGACCTCAAGGTGCTATTGCTACTCTCTTTCCTCTTCTCTTTTTCTGCTATTTTGAAGTCTCTCACTCCTCAAATCTACAGGTTATAAATGTGTATGTTGTGTGTATGTGTATGTTTTTTTGTTATGTTGCTATGTGCTGACCCTCTCCTCCCTCATCTCCCCAGGAGGTGAGCATGGCCAGCCTAGACACCCAGGAGTCCATCCCCATGAACCTGAGCCTGGCCTCGCTGCACAACAAGGAGCCCCTGCTGGAGCTGCTGCCGGCCCTGGAGCCCCTGGAGCACCATGTGCGCTACGTCATCACTCACGGCAACCAGGACGAGCACTTCCGCCTGCTGGAACGCCACAATGGGAAGAGCGTGCTGAGGTTGGGCAGGAAGCCACCTCCCCCTGGCTCCTACCGCCTGGAGATCGCTAGTCTGCCCCTGTTCGGGCCGCGGCGCCTCCGACAGCTGGAGGAGGAACACGACAGCGACTACCTGCTGGGAGAGATAGGAGACGCCCTGCGCATCAAGCTGCACATCCACCTGAACTGAGCTGCAAGCACTCCAACCCTCCCCAACCTCCTTCTTTCCAGCCCCTGGACTAACCTTATAATGACCCCTCTGATCTTTGACCTTAACCCCAGGACCATCCATTAAATTGGGCTAGGGTGCTTTGAAAGACTGAGTCAAGCAGCCCAACCACCACTTTTTAATTGTCAAGTATTTTATTTTGTTTCCCTGACTACCCACACCCCTCCTTGCCCTCCTTACTGTATCTACCCACCCCAGACCCACCCCTCCTATAGATGTAAGATCTTAATTTGAGCCAGTTTGCTACAGCAGGAAAATAATTATACAGCAACAGGAAATGTGAATTATTACGTGGATTATAATTAATGGGCATTTTTGTAGGGGTTGATAATTATTTTGTTAGGGCAAATCAAGTCTGAAATTTCAAATTGGAAATGTATATACTACAATCAAATATACTACAAGTTTGCATTTCCTGCTGTGCAGGAACATTTCCAGCAACAAAGGAGTGATCAAATTAAGATCCTACATCTGTATTCTACTTGGAGAACGAGTGGAGGAGATTACAGAAAGGTGTGCAGTGCTTGGACCACAAAACCCTGCCATTTTAGATTTTACACACAAAATGGCTGACGAGAATCGATTCATGCCTTCGAATCCATGAACCTCTGGGATGAAGTAGAAATGGAAGAAGATGCACAAAAAAGCTGAAAATTGTTGAAATGCTAAATAATGTGCTATAAAGTGGGAAATTTTACTGTTGAGTTGAGCGTGTGTAGGACAATCTTCTTATGATGATGTGGAAAGGTAAGAACCACTGATTTGCTAAAAGAGTTCTAAGGGTATGTGTTGGTGAATGGTGGTCCAAGCAGTCCCTCGCCTGTCTGTAATCTCTGTGAAATCACAACACTGGGGATAGAGGTCATGCTTCGCCCTACTCGGTATTCTGTGTCATTTAATGTATTGTACTGTCAAAAAACTTCACACGAAGGACTGCAACATTTACACATGTCAGGTTTAACAGTAATGGAGAGTTGGTCATCATGCATAGTATACAACTTTAGGAGTAAATCACCATCGGTAAGCAGGGACCCTCTGGTGTGATGGCATGTGCTGCCGGCCCGCGTTCTGTTACCTCAATGCGTTTCACTTATGTCCTCCACTCACCATACAACGCTGTTGTAATGCTGCCTCTGGCCAGGAGAGGGCCACACTGTCCCTCAGCATGAACCATGTCCAGTGTCTCAGAGACAGAAGAGGAGGTAGAGGCCGCCCCTAATCACTGGTCCAGGATCAGATATTGTTTTATCTCCCTAATGGAAGGTGGGAATCGCGGGTAGGGTACTCTGATCCTAGTTCAGTGGTTAGGGGTGATTACTACCTCAAGTCCTCTCTCCAAAAGACTGCCAGGACATTGTACTAGTGGTGCTGCAGTTTTATATCGTGCACTGAAACTGCTCTTTGAATTTAATCAGAGAGATTTTGCTTAGAAACGCAGCAAACATCCTGAGGGATTTGGCTTTTAGAACTTTATTTTGAAGCTTTTCTGAGAGTTGGTATTCTGACTGGTAGTGGGAACTTATTGGATGGCTGAACCAACTGCAGCCCATAGAGAAACATAGCTGGAGACTAAACATATTGTAACAACCTCAATGGTACATAACAACGTTACCACAACAGACAGGTAACGTTTGGGATTTTTACAGAACACACATAAATGCGGGCACAAACACACAGGTGAACACCAAAACTCACTGACAACAAGCATCCATCAGCTCACAATTCTTTTTTTATCAGAGAAAAAGGTGCTAAATAATTCTGTCTCTTACATGATGTACAACAAAAAAATCAGTCTTGAATCTTGATTGCAAAAACTGTCATTCTTACTAGGTTTTATGTTTCATGTTTGTCTGTATTTTGTAATGTCTTAATGCTGAAAACCAATATTATCGAACTTGCTTCTTGAAAATGTAATTGTATATTTTTAAGTGAAATTTAGATGTTTTTTATGTTGTTTTTAAAAGCGTCAAGGCTGCCCAAGATTGAATGCCTTAAAGTGCTGGTGGCTTTGTTTGCACAGAAAAGAAAAGATCAAATCAAATCCTAGAGTGGCATCCATTTTGTGATCATGCAGTAGATTAGAACACTGTACCTATCATTGTCCTTCTCAGCTCATACTGTAGTCTCTGAGCTCATAATGCTGTCGGTTAGTGGGTGCGGATTGCCAGTAGCCTGATCCCAGATCAGTTTGTGCAACAACCATAGCATAAACAGATCTGGGACATGGTTGGATTGAGTGTCAGAGACCAAAACACACTACTATAGTAGCATTCCCACTCTACAGTTTGTCTCTCTATCGTGATGTTGACACTGTAACAAGCCTATAGGATCAATGCAAAAACATGGCCATCTATCGCTCACTCTGGCAGTGAGTGTCCCTAGCCCTGTTTATACCTGCCGCTAGCATACATCCTTAGTCCCGATCTCATCCTGATCTCGTCCCATTCTTGTTCTGATCTCTTGCCGCTCTTGCTCGTTTACACTTATAAGATCTGATTCAAATCAGTTCACAATGAGTCTTTTGAATCACCTACACCTGTCTAAAATGTGGGCACAATCAGAATGAGGACAAGATCAGAACAAAGGACGCATGTTAGAACCAGGTATAAATGTGGCTTCTGTCTAGTAACCTATTTCTGATGCTCAACTATGATTTTGCTCTCTGAACATCCAAGGTTACTGCACTGTTCCCACAGCCTGGGCTATATTTATGCATAACCATTTTTCGAACATGGGAACATTGTATACTTTATCTTTTTTTTTGTCTGTCCGTTATTTTATTTGCCAATACATGTTAAGAAAATAATGTGCGTGTGCGTACTGTATCTCAGCTTCAGTGTCAAACTTGAACTTCGCTGGTATCGCTCAATCAGTCAGTTCTGATTTGAATTTGAGGGAAAAAAAAGAACTTGAATGTCATTTCTTTAGAGGTGCTCAGGAGGGTGTAGAGAACACAGACAGACTCAACACCTGGAGCTCTCTCTGAAACCAGCTGATGGTTTCCATGACAATCATTGAGCCATACCATAACTCTAACTGGAGCAAAACTGAACATCCCTGACAAACTAGTCTTTTCTCATTTTCCAAACTCTTATTTTATGCTGGAACGAATCTAACATTAATTGGGTGTACACATATGCGATCTGTCAAATCTGAGGGATTCTCATCATTTTGTAAACTTTTGTCAGTGACATTTAATGGCAATAAAAGTATTGTGGGTTATATTTTTAAAGGATTGTCTTGGAGTTTCATTTTCCAGCTCGATGAATGTCCCATTAGCGCTTTGTTAAGGTGATTAAAGTGAGTTAATGTGCTGATATGTTTTATTGATTTTACAGGAAGAGTTATCGGTAACTGCCAAAATAAAGGAAACACCAACAAAGTGTCTTTATATGGCATTGGGCCACCACAAGCTGCCAAAACTGCTTCAATGCACCTTGGCATAGATTTTACAAGTGTCTGGAACTCTACTGGAAGGATGCGACACCATTCTTCAACAAGAAATTCCATAATTTGGTGTTTTGTTGATGGTGGTGGAAAACACTGTCTCACTTACCGTTCCTGAATCTCCCATAAGTGTTCAATTGGGTTGAGATCTGGTGACACACACACACACACACACACACACACACACACACACACACACACACACACACACACACACACACACACACACACACACACTTTAAACCCCCTATGCTCCTTTGAGATCCCTCTTTCAGTCACTGAGATCTCTTCTTCTAGCCATGGTAGCCAAGATAATGGGGCATTTTTAATAACTGGGCATTTTTATACATGACCCTAAGTATGATGGGATGTTAATTGCTTAATTAACTCTGGAATCACACCTGTGTGGAAGCACCTTCTTTCAATATACCTTGTATCCCTCATTTACTCAAGCGTTTCCTTTATTTTGTCAATTACCCGTATCTACCCATTCCAACCATTCACCCCCACACAGGAAATTGAAAAAACGAATTGAAGAACCCCATTTTATTTCACAGAATGAAACTTTGCGTAGCAAAAACAAAGCAGTTAGGAAATATATCTACTTACAAATCTTGAAAACGCAAGCAAAGCTGCCTGCTCTGACTCCCCTCGTCCCAAGACCTGGCTACCTCAAGAATCACAGTCCAACGATAAGATTGAGAGAGCTACAAACCACAGAAAACACTAGCAAAAGGAGACTCCAAACTTGAGTCGGAATACAAAAATAAAGTATTTCTGATCTTTCTAAAAGTCGCAGTTGTAGAGTTCCTTTTCACCAAGCTTGGCAGGGTGGCTAAAGCAAACAGGTCAACCAAAGAATATGTAGATATAGATAGTAAATATATGGCTTTGTTTCAGTTATACAGACACAAAACACACTAATAATATTTATATGAAGACAAATCACCCGTTTGGTTTCTTAAAGAGGTGACTGCATCTGTAAACACAGTTGTAATATAATAATAATCTGTCAGAATAATATTGGTTAAAAAGGTCGTAACTGCTGAAGATACTGTAACAAATCATCAACTGGAGGTGCAGAAACAGGTGAGATGTAAATACTGCAAGATACTATTATGTCTAGGTTTATTCTGTAGTTAAGAGATCTTGTTTGTAATCCCAGATCACAGGATGTTTGAAATGGCTTGGTAGCTCTCCCCTGCATTTTAGCCAGTCTACAGGGACTACAGCAGGGGGAGATGCAGCAGAGGGTTTTAAGGCAGCAGTGCAGTATAACCCCTTTCTACCTCTTGGTCTGAGTTTCAAGGAGGCTGCTCTTGAGGGTTCTGATCTCGGTCTGGGTCTTGAGGGTTCTGGTCTGGGTCTTGAGGGTACTGATCACTGTCTGGGTCTTGAGGGTTCTGAACTCTGTCTCGGTATTGAGGGTTCTGATCTCGGTCTGGGTCTTGAGGGTTCTGGTCTGGGTCTTGAGGGTTCTAAACTCGGTCTGGGTCTTGAGGGTTCTGAACTCAGAGTGGGTCTTGAGGGTTCTGAACTCGGTGTGGGTCTTGATGGTTCTGAACTCTGTCTGCGTATTGAGGGTTCTGAACTCGGTGTGGGTCTTGATGGTTCTGATCCCAGTATGGGTCTTGAGGGTTCTGAACTCTGTCTGCGTATTGAGGGTTCTGAACTCGGTGTGGGTCTTGAGGGTTCTGATCTCGATCTGGCTATTGAGGGTTATGAACTCGGTCTGGGTCTTGAGGGTTCTGATCTCGGTCTGGGTCTTGAGGGTTCTGAACTCTGTCTGGGTATTGAGG
Source organism: Oncorhynchus mykiss (assembly GCF_057628025.1). NCBI lineage: Eukaryota > Metazoa > Chordata > Actinopteri > Salmoniformes > Salmonidae > Oncorhynchus > Oncorhynchus mykiss. The sequence goes on from NC_143022.1 coordinate 21,348,945, forward strand.
GTTCTGAACTCGGTGTGGGTCTTGAGGGTTCTGATCTCGGTCTGGGTCTTGAGGGTTCTGATCTCGGTTTGGGTTATGAGGGTTCTGATCTCGGTCTGGGTCATGAGGCTTCTGATCTTGGTCTGGGTCTTGAGGGTTCTGATCTCGGTCTGGGTGTTGAGTGTTCTGATCTCGGTCTGGGTGTTGAGTGTTCTGATCTCGAGGTGGGTCTTGAGGGTTCTGATCTCGGTGTGGGTCTTGAGGGTTCTGATCTCGGTCTGGGTCTTGAGGGTTCTGATCTTTGTCTGGGTCTTGAGAGCTCCAGTCTGACTACTTGTATGTTTCTACAGCAGGGCCAGTCAAACTGCCCCCTTTAAACCCTACCAGGGTCGTTTTCATTAGGGAACACCGTAGCAAAACGTTGTGCAACAGAAAAAACAAAAACAAGCCTTCCTTATTGGACAAGTTCTGGTAGTCCCTCTCTGTTTCAGTCCGTTTGGTCCCTAATGAACACGACCCAGGTCTAGACCAGGGCGTAGTCAAACTGCCCCCTCTCTGCACCCTCTTTGTGTTCGGTCCAGGAGGAGGATGGCATGCGGCTGTAGGGGTCCAGCAGGATGCGGAAGCAGCGCACCAGCAGGAAGACAAGGAAGAGCATGAGGAGCCCCACGAAGGCAAAGGCCGTCCTCTGCTCTGCGTCACCCCCCACCAGAGGAGGACTGCTGGGGGCCCCAGGGAGGGAGGGCCCAGGGGACAGCAGCAGCTCATAGTCCAGAGTGGGGACATCATTCATCCTCCAAGGGGTCCGGTGGCTGAAATGGCACACAAATTGGATGGTGGGGGTAGTGGGCCACAGGGGTTCGGAGGGACGGATGGACAGTGATATGTTCTATTCAGCCTTTGTTAATCCAGGTTAGTCTTTTTTTGATGAAGTGTCTTCTTCAAGAGAGATTTGATCTTGATCCCTTCTGACAGGGTGATAGACAGACAGTATGATCAGTACCAGTACCTCTTCTGCTCACAGTGACCGACCCATAGGCAGTAGTAGATGACTACAGAACATGTGTTTATCAGAGCCCTGTCGTATCCACTCTCTCACACAGACATCCACCTTGACAGACCGGACATGACACAGGCACCTGCCAGTGTGGATAAACACAGCAGTACAGCACAGGGCAACAGCGTACTGTACTAGTAGTACTACCCAGGTTCCTCAATGGGAGCTAATTGTGTACAGATGCGATATAGCCAGGTGTTGTCTGTAGTGGATGCTAATCACAGCCAGGCGAGACGTAGATGTGTAAACGAGCTGACAGCATGACTGCAGCATGCGCCTGTGTGTGTGTATATATTTGCGTAAACAATATGAGAGGCTAAAAGGCTAATCAGATCAGAGGGGGGATCAGTGGATCAATGATGCTGAATGTGAAAGCAACGCACAGCATTAGATGCTAAGTAAGCCTTTTCTCCAGGGAAGGGGCAGTTAGTGGGTTTGAAAAGCAGAGCTATGTCTATAGCCCAGTGTGGGTCTAACACCCTGCGGTCTCCCTATATAGTGTGTACTTTTAGGATTAAATACGTGGTGAAAGATGTCCGTCTGTCTGTGAATGGGAATGGGTTTGAACAGTCACTGATGTTAACAGTCAACGGTCCTGAGTCCTCGGTAGGGTATTACTGTGTTGAAGAAAAGGATCCTCTGAGAGAAGAGTTGGTTTCCTCTGGTGTCCTAAGCCAAGCATTAATCCAGGTCTGTAACCCAAGACTAACTGCTTCTCCTCCACTTCACTGCTTCCTCCCCTTAAAACACAACCTGGAAGCACAAGAAACACAGTCAACATTCCCATTATCATCACTCTGACTAACATCAATATAATGTTGTATGCATTATTTATATGCGTTATGGGACTTATAATGATTAGGTTGAAGGTTGACGCTCACAACCATGAGCCTTAATAGACCATAGCCAGAACAGAGAACTTTAAAACCCTGCAAACTCCACTAAATACTCTAATCAAATCAAATCACATTTTATTAGTCACATGCGCCGAATACAACAGGTGTTACTTATGAGCACCTAACCAACAGTGCAGTTTTAACAGTGGCAGTGGTGTGGAGAGGGGAGGGGGGAGGCAATGCACATAGTCTGGGTAGCCATTTGACTAGATGTTCAGGAGTCTTATGGCTTGGAGGTAGAGGTTGTTTTAGAAGCCTCTTGGACCTAGACTTGGCGCCCTGGTCCGCTTGCCGTGTGGTAGCAGAGAGAACAGTCTATGACTAGGGTGCCTGGAGTCTTTGACATTTTTTAGGGCCTTCATCTGACTCCGCCTAGTATAGAGGTCCTGCATGGCATGAAGCTTGGCCCCAGTGATGTACTAGGCCGTTCACACTACCCTAAGTAGTGCGTTGCGGTCGGAGGCAAACATGTTTTTTATGAAGTTGAACATCTGCTCTTTATGACAGAATGTTAAAAAAATTAAAAATTATACCAAGTTACACTTCGCAAAAGGTACCGGATTGGTGGAACGACCCATCATTGTTGATAAGCATCTATTCATTACAGCTAATGCTCTTCTAATGCAGCTATAATCATCCAGTAAATTAGTGTAATCAAGCAGAATGTCAGTGTAATACTCACTACAGCAGCTGGGAAATGTCAGAATGTTATTGTTATTTATTCACCTGAGTCTAACACTCATGACTGCACAGCCAGGCACGACTCCAACACCACCATTAAATTTGCCGATGACACAACAGTGGTAGGCCTGATCACCGACAACAACGAGACAGCCTATAGGGAGGAGGTCAGAGACCACCAACAAACTAACATGGCCCAAGCACACCATGACAGTCGTGAAGCGGACACGACAAACAATATTCTCCCTCAGGAGAGTGAAAAGATTTGGCATGGGTCCTCAGATCCTCAAAAGGTTCTACAGCTGCACCATTGAGAGCATCCTGACTAGTTGCATCACTGCCTGGTATGGCAACTGCTCGTTTTCCAAACTGTTCCTGGATGGTTGGGAGAAATTGCTATCGGAGGATGTCTTGGTATCATTTTTAAAAATGTATTATTATTTATTACAAAAAACACAAGGAAGGAGTAACGTTAAAGTATTCGAACATGAAGGACAAACAAAACAGCATCAAGACACTATCAAACATGTATCAGTCTTTCTGCAACAGAGCCATCCTTATGTGTGAGGGTGCGTGTGCATGATTTTGATATAAAATATATGTCATAGTTTCCTTTCTCATGATCACAATCTTGTGAAACCCGAACCCTCCAAGATCCCCCCCGCAGTTCCCCAATAGCTGTCCCTCAACCATTCGAGACCCCTCCCACAGTCCCCCCCCCCCCCCCGGAAGAAAAAAATAGTTGAAATACAATTAATTCCATTCCCCACCGCCAATAATCCCCAAATGCACCAACAACCAAGAGAATGAACTAAAGAGAAAAAAGGAAAAGACAGAAGAAAACAGCAAACAACAATGCAAAAAAAATGTGTAACTAGCCTCCTGGGTGGCGCAGTGTTCTAGGCCACTGCATTGCAGTGCTAGATGTGCCACCAGAGACTCTGAGTTCGCTGGGCGCGACCGGGAGGTCGCGATGCACAATTGGCCTAGCGTCGTCTGGGTTAGGGAGGGTCTGGCCGGTAGGGATATCCTTGTCTCATCACGCACCAGCGACTCCTGTGGTGGGTCGGTCGCAGTGCGCGCTAACCAGGTCGCCAGGTGCACGGTGTTTCCTCTGACACATTGGTGCGGATGGCTTCCGGGTTGGATGAGCACTGTGTTAAGAAGCAGTGCGGCTTGGTTGGGTTGTGTTTTGGAGGACGCGTGGCTTTCGACCTTCGTCTTTCCCGAGCCCGTACGGGAGTGGTAGCGATGAGACAAGATAGTAACTACTAACAATTGGATACCATGAAAATGGGGTAAAAATGTTTTTTTTTAAACACAAAAAAATGTGTAACTAAATAATACATTTAAAACAAAGGACAACTGAAATCATAACAGCAATGCCTACTGTATATGTTTGTGTGCATGTCAGGCACTATTACATGTATGTGTGTGTTGTTGTATGTGTTTATTTTAATGAGAGTGTGTGTATATGTATCTGTACAAACACCTGCACGGCATCTGCCTCAGGCAAACCGGCATTAGTTGTAAAAAGACTGCCACTTAGTGTCATTCAAATGTACTTTTATTATGTTTTATTTTGACTTTTTTTCCCTTTATCTTTTGACCATCATTCTCTCTCACACACAGCAACTCCACTCCCACTTGTCTCCAATTCCACATACCAACCCTCAGCTTCCCTCAGCCCATCCCATCTATCTCTGCTGGCCACCCACTTCGTGTTTCTACGCAACACATATCTTTCAACTATGCTATGATGTTTAATGTACAATTTCAATCTATCTAATCGAATAGAATCTACAGATTGCATGTTGAAGATAAATACTTTTACTAAGAGTATTAGTATATTAGTAATTGACTGACCCAGTCTCTCCAGATCTCCTAACAGTACTATTTCTAGGGTCAATCTGCACAAAGGCAAAAAGGCAATTTTTAAACAATGGATGAGCTTTTCTTATTAATCTACTTGAGAACCATTTAGGGTTCAAATAAAACTTTTGAATGGGGGAAGCTTTTAGAGAGAGGTTTAGTGCTTTTATATTTAATAATCTCAACCCACCCAAGTCATATTCATTATATAGACAGGCTCGTTTTATTTTGTCTGGTTTAGCGTCCTAGATAAAGCAAAATATTTTTTGCTCATATGATTTGAAAAACGAATCATCAGGCAGCGCCATAAGTACGGGGCAATTTTTCCATAAATAGACAGGTATTTACCTCTCCATGGTTGCAGGATCTTGTCTATTTTTACAAGTTTTCTATTGAAATTCATTGTGGATGTCACAACTTCTGCCGAAGTTGGTCCCTCTCCTTGTTCGGGCAGCGTTCGGCGGTCGACGTCACCGGTCTTCTAGCCATTGCCAATCCACCTTTCATTTTCCATTTGTTTTGTCTTGTTTTTCCACACACCTGGTATTCATTCTTCATTACATGTCGTGTATTTAACCCTCTGTTCCCCTCATGTCTGTGTGTGTAATTGTTTATTGTCAGGTTGGCACTCTTCCAGCTGGAAGTAAAGCGACAGTAAAGTGCCTTGTCCACTCATCTCTGCTCTCCTGTGCCTGACTTCCAATGCGCCAGCTACACCCACACCTTGACAGTGGAGAGCTTATTTATATATTTTGTGATATGAATACAGAGTATGTCTACTTCACCATCGGCCCATTTTATAGGTAAGCTGCAGGGTAATGTAAAATTTTTATTTTTTAAGGATCCAATACGTAATATTGTACACTTATCATAATTAGGGTTTAGTCCAGAGAGTACAGAAATGTTATCTAGATCTTTAATGAGACATTGCAGGGATCTAGCTTGCGGACTTAACATAAAACTTGAGTCATCGGCATACATGACACCTTTATTTTTAAGCCTTGGATTTCTAATCCTCTAATGTTGTTATTGGATCTGATTTTAATAGCTAGTATTTTGATGGCCATAACGAATAGATACGGTGACAGCGGACACCCTTGTTTAACTCCTCTTGACAATTTAAAAACTCTCTGAGAAGTAGCCGTTATTTACTATTTTACACCTGGGGTTGCTATACATTATTTTTACCCATTTTATTACCAACATTTTAAATATCCAGGCATTTATAAATCCAATCCAGTCTTACTTTATCAAATGCATTTTCAAAATCCGCTAAAAATACCATTCCTGGCTTCTTATTAGTTTCATGATGTTCTATTATTTCTAGTAGTTGTCGTATATTATCTCCAATGTATCGTCCATGTAAAAAACCTGTCTAATCAGGATGAACAATATCTGGTAAAAAACATTTTAATTCAGAGTGCTATGCATTTTGCTAGTATTTTTGCATCACAACATTGAAGTGTAAGGGGCCTCCAGTTTTTTGATAGACTGGGTCTTTATATTTGCCATCTGGGTCTTGTTTTAATAATAGAGAAATCAGACCTTCCTGCTGAGTACCTGCGAGATGGTACCATTCTTTATTCCTGGCTGTGTTCTTAGGCAAAATTGTGAGTGAGCCCACTCCCTTGGCTGAGAAGCAACCCCGCATGACACAGGACTGATGGTAGCGCTCACCTTGTCTTCTACGGACAAGCTTTTTTCCGGATGCCCCAAACAATAGGAAAGGGGATTCATCAGAGAAAATTACTTTACCCCAGTCCTCAGCAGTCCAATCCCTGTACCTTTTTGCAGAATATTCATCTGTCCATGATGTTTTTCCTGGAGAGAAGTGGCTTCTTTGCTGCCCTTCTTGACACCAGGCCATCCTCCAAAAGTATTCTCCTCACTGTGCCTGCAGATGCACTCACACCTGCCTGCTGCCATTCCTGAGCTAGCTCTGTACTGGTGGTGCCCCGATCCCGCAGCTGAATCAACTTTAGGAGACGGTCCAGGCGCTTGCTGGACTTTCTTGGGCACCCTGAAGCCTTCCTCACAACAATTGAACCGCTCTCCTTGAAGTTCTTGATGATCCGATAAATGGTTGATTTAGGTGCAATCTTACTGGCAGCAATATCCTTGCCTGTGAAGCCCTTTTTGTGCAAAGCAATGATGACAGCACGTGTTTCCTTGCAGGTAACCATGATTGACAGAGGAAGAACAATGATTCCAAGCACCACCCTCCTTTTGAAGCTTCCAGTCTGTTATTCAAACTCAATCAGCATGACAGAGTGATCTCCAGCCTTGTCCTCGTCAACCCTCACACCTGTGTTAACGAGAGAATCACTGGCATGATGTCCGCTGGTCCTTTTGTGGCAATGCTGAAATGCAGTGGAAATGTTTTATGGGGATTCAGTTCATTTGCATGGCAAAAAAGGACTTTGCTATGAATTGCAATTCATCTGATTACTCTTCATGACATTCTGGAGTATATGCAAATTGCCACCATACAAACTGAAGCAGCAGACTTTGAAAATTAATATTTGTGTCATTCTCAAAACTTTTGGCAACAACTGCACATTGTCATCCCTGCTAATACGATTGTCTAGACTTGCTCTCTCTTCCTCCCTCTCTCTCTCCCTCCCTCCATCCCTCTCCTCTCATCCTCAATCACCAGCTCCCCAGTGGTATCCACTTCTGACACACAGCTCCCTACAGACTCTGACTGGCTGCCTCTCCAGCTGTAAGGACTGGCTACATGTATGATTACATGTATGATTACACACAGCACTATGGTCTTTCATTAAAGTACTACATCTGAGAGCTTGAGTGAAGGAACTTTAATATAAAGTGAGAATGGGCTAATTGTGTGTGCGCACCACAGCAACCAGAGACAGATGGCAGCACCACACCACACACAACTATTACATCACAAAACAGTACAGGCATGCAGACTAGCCTGACTAGTTGAGTGTCTGATGCTACAGAGTCATACATGTCCCTCAGCATGGGGGTTCATCCCAGACACGTGCACACCAGGGTTTCTGTTAGGAAAACGTAGAGCCAGACATTTGACCTGCAGCATTTCAATTGACCGGACATTTGAGAAATTGACCTGACCCATATGCATTGGGTGCGTAACCTGATTAGGGTGTCCACCCACAGTGCTCAGAATGACAGAAATCACAATTAGATTATGATAATTAATCTAACAGAACATGCAACTCGAGGATGCAATGGAATATGTCCTTCTTACCAAATTCTGATGTGCACTTTGAGATGTTAGAATAACGATCCACATTTACCTTTCCTCAGCCAACAAGACGAGATAAAGAACAGCAAAATCACAAACCTTTGTCAATCTACTATCCTCCATAGTAGAAAATGTTACCTATTCTATTGGTCAGCTTGTCATTCTGTGCGAGAACGAAATAGCCTACCTAAAATTGACTCTGGGACAGTTATAGGACAATAGATCCCAAACTCATACAACCAGTAGACCTAGGCATTACACCAAACATCTCAAGCTAAAGGTTGATGCAACGGAAGAGGAAGTTTAGCTTAAAATGTTGATAAACTATTATTTCTTCACATTATAACACAGCAATGCCCACTAGGCAGTAGGCTACACTCGAATGACAAGACGAACACCTATGTGAGAATGCTGTTCATTGACTACAACTCAACAACTCGTTCAACACCATAGTCCCCTCCAAGCTCATCACTAAGCTCAGGACCCTGGGACTGAACACCTTTTTTTGCAACTGGATCCTGGACTTCCGGACGGGCGCCCCCCCAGGTGGTAAGGGTAGGCATCCGCCACGCTGACCCTCAACACGAGGGCACCTTAGGGGTGTGGGCTTAGTCTCCTCCTGTACGCTCTGTTTACCCATGACTGTGTGGCTGCGCACGACTCCAACACCATCATTAAATTTGATGACGACACGACGCTGGTAGACATGAACACTGACAACAATGAAACAGCACACCTGGCAGTGTGGTGCCAGGACAACAACCTCACCCTCAACATCAGCAAGACAAAGGAGCTGATCGTGGACTACAGGAAACGGAGGTGCAAGCACACCCCCATCTACATCAACGGGCTGTAGTGGAGCGGGTCGAGAGCTTCATGTTCCTCGGTGTCCACATCACTAAGGAATTAACATGGTCCACACACACCAACACAGTCATGAAGAAGGCACGACAACACCTTTTCCCTTGGTATGGCAACTGCTTGGCATTCGAACGCAAGGCGATACAGAGGGTAGTGCTTACGGACCAGTACATCATACTGCCATCCAGGACCTCTATACCAGGCGGTGTCAGATGAAGGCCCTAAATATTGTCAAAGACTCCAGCCACCCAAGTCATAGACTGTTCTCTCTGCAACCGCACAGCAAGTGGTAACGATGCACCATCTGGAACCAACAGGACCCCGAACAGCTTCTTCCCCCAAGACCCTGAACAGCTTCTTCCCCCAAGACCCTGAACAGCTTCTTCCCCCAAGACCCTGAACAGCTTCTTCCCCCAAGACCCTGAACAGCTTCTACCCCCAAGACCCTGAACAGCTTCTTCCCCCAAGACCCTGAACAGCTTCTTCCCCCAAGATCCTGAACAGTTTCTACCCCCAAGACCCTGAACAGCTTCTACCCCCAAGACCCTGAACAGCTTCTTCCCCCAAGACCCTGAACAGCTTCTATCCCCAAGACCCTGAACAGCTTCTACCCCCAAGACCCTGAACAGCTTCTACCCCCAAGACCCTGAACAGCTTCTTCCCCCAAGACCCTGAACAGCTTCTACCCCCAAGACCCTGAACAGCTTCTTCCCCCAAGACCCTGAACAGCTTCTACCCCCAAGACCCTGAACAGCTTCTTCCCCCAAGACCCTAAACAGTTTCTTCCCCCAAGATCCTGAACAGTTTCTACCCCCAAGACCCTGAACAGCTTCTACCCCCAAGACCCTGAACAGCTTCTTCCCCCGAGACCCTGAACAGCTTCTTCCCCCGAGACCCTGAACAGCTTCTATCCCCAAGACCCTGAACAGCTTCTACCACCAAGACCCTGAACAGCTTCTACCCCCAAGACCCTGAACAGCTTCTTCCCCCAAGACCCTGAACAGCTTCTTCCCCCAAGACCCTGAACAGCTTCTACCCCCAAGACCCTGAACAGCTTCTTCCCCCAAGACCCTGAACAGCTTCTACCCCCAAGACCCTGAACAGCTTCTACCCCCAAGCCATAAATAGTTAACCAAATAGCTACCCGGAAAATCTGCATTGACCCCTTTTGAACTCTTTTGCTGCTACTGCTTATTATCTATCCTGTTGCGTAGTCACTTTATCACTATCTATATGTACAAATCTACCTCAATTACCTCGTACCCCTGCACATCAACTCAATACTGGAACCCTGTGTATACAGCCAAGTTATCATTACTCATTGTGTATTTATTCCTTGTGTCATCATTTTTATATTATTTAAAAAAGTGTCCCCTCTGCATTGTTGGGAAGGGCCCATAGGAAAGCATTTCACTGTTAGTCTACACCTGTTGTATACGAAGCATGTGACAAATAACATTTATTTTGATTTGTATGTTCGTTCCAGTGTGAACAGTAATGTGAGAGAGCTCATGTGACAAATATGAAACTATCCATTAGATATGTTGAAAGAGGGGAGATCTAAAGATGTAACAACTAGCATAATATGACTAGGATTGTGCCTTTGTGTCACGTGTGCTCCCTCTCCAGCCTCTAGGTCACCAGGCTGCTCGTTATGGTGCACAACCGTCACCATCGTTACGAGCACCTGCGTGTCGTCAGACTCACCTGTACTCCATCACCTCCTTGATTACCTTCCCTATATATGTCACTCCCTATGGTTCCTTCCCTATATATGTCACTCCCTTTGGTTCCTTCCCTATATATGTCACTCCCTTTGGTTCCTTCCCTATATATGTCTCTCCCTTTGGTTCCTTCCCTATATATGTCACTCCCCTTTGGTTCCTTCCCTATATATGTCACTCCCTTTGGTTCCTTCCCTATATATGTCACTCCCTTTGGTTCCTTCCCTATATATGTCACTCCCTTTGGTTCCTTCCCTATATATATGTCACTCCCTTTGGTTCCTTCCCTATATATGTCACTCCCTTTGGTTCCTTCCCTATATATGTCACTCCCTTTGGTTCCTTCCCTATGTATGTCACTCCCTTTGGTTCCTTCCCTATATATGTCACTCCCTTTGGTTCCTTCCCTATATATGTCACTCCCTTTGGTTCCTTCCCTATATATGTCACTCCCTTTGGTTCCTTCCCTATATATGTCACTCCCCTTTGGTTCCTTCCCTATATATGTCACTCCCTTTAGTTCCTTCCCTCTATATGTCACTCCCTTTAGTTCCTTCCCTATATATGTCACTCCCTTTGGTTCCGTCCCTATATATGTCACTCCCTTTAGTTCCTTCCCTATATATGTCACTCCCTTTAGTTCCTTCCCTATATATGTCACTCCCCTTTGGTTCCTTCCCTATATATATCACTCCCTTTAGTTCCTTCCCTCTATATGTCACTCCCTTTAGTTCCTTCCCTATATATGTCACTCCCTTTGGTTCCGTCCCTATATATGTCACTCCCTTTAGTTCCGTCCCTATATATGTCACTCCCTTTAGTTCCTTCCCTATATATGTCACTCCCTTTGGTTCCGTCCCTATATATGTCACTCCCTTTAGTTCCTTCCCTATATATGTCACTCCCTTTAGTTCCTTCCCTATCTCCCTTTGGTTCCGTCCCTATATATGTCACTCCCTTTAGTTCCTTCCCTATATATGTCACTCCCTTTAGTTCCTTCCCTATCTCCCTTTGGTTCCGTCCCTATATATGTCACTCCCTTTAGTTCCTTCCCTATATATGTCACTCCCTTTAGTTCCTTCCCTATCTCCCTTTAGTTCCTTCCCTATATATGTCACTCCCTTTAGTTCCTTCCCTATATATGTCACTCCCTTTAGTTCCTTCCCTATATATGTCACTCCCTTTAGTTCCTTCCCTATATATGTCACTCCCTTTAGTTCCTTCCCTATCTCCCTTTGGTTCCGTCCCTATATATGTCACTCCCTTTAGTTCCTTCCCTATATATGTCACTCCCTTTAGTTCCTTCCCTATCTCCCTTTGGTTCCGTCCCTATATATGTCACTCCCTTTAGTTCCTTCCCTATATATGTCACTCCCTTTAGTTCCTTCCCTATCTCCCTTTAGTTCCTTCCCTATATATGTCACTCCCTTTAGTTCCTTCCCTATATATGTCACTCCCTTTAGTTCCTTCCCTATATATGTCACTCCCTTTGGTTCCGTCCCTATATATGTCACTCCCTTTGGTTCCTTCCCTATATATGTCACTCCCTTTAGTTCCTTCCCTATCTCCCTTTGGTCCTTCCCTATATATGTCACTCCCTTTAGTTCCTTCCCTATATATGTCACTCCCTTTGGTTCCGTCCCTATTTTTGTCACTCCCTTTGGTTCCTTCCCTATATATGTCACTCCCTTTAGTTCCTTCCCTATATATGTCACTCCCTTTGGTTCCGTCCCTATATATGTCACTCCCTTTGGTTCCTTCCCTATATATGTCACTCCCTTTAGTTCCTTCCCTATATATGTCACTCCCTTTAGTTCCTTCCCTATATATGTCACTCCCTTTGGTTCCGTCCCTATATATGTCACTCCCTTTGGTTCCTTCCCTATATATGTCACTCCCTTTAGTTCCTTCCCTATCTCCCTTTGGTCCTTCCCTATATATGTCACTCCCTTTAGTTCCTTCCCTATATATGTCACTCCCTTTGGTTCCGTCCCTATATATGTCACTCCCTTTGGTTCCTTCCCTATATATGTCACTCCCTTTAGTTCCTTCCCTATATATGTCACTCCCTTTAGTTCCTTCCCTATATATGTCACTCCCTTTGGTTCCGTCCCTATATATGTCACTCCCTTTGGTTCCTTCCCTATATATGTCACTCCCTTTGGTTCCGTCCCTATATATGTCACTCCCTTTGGTTCCTTCCCTATATATGTCACTCCCTTTAGTTCCTTCCCTATATATGTCACTCCCTTTAGTTCCTTCCCTATATATGTCACTCCCTTTGGTTCCGTCCCTATATATGTCACTCCCTTTAGTTCCTTCCCTATATATGTCACTCCCTTTAGTTCCTTCCCTATATATGTCACTCCCTTTGGTTCCGTCCCTATATATGTCACTCCCTTTAGTTCCTTCCCTATATATGTCACTCCCTTTAGTTCCTTCCCTATATATGTCACTCCCTTTAGTTCCTTCCCTATATATGTCACTCCCTTTAGTTCCTTCCCTATATATGTCACTCCCTTTAGTTCCTTCCCTATCTCCCTTTGGTCCTTCCCTATATATGTCACTCCCTTTAGTTCCTTCCCTATATATGTCACTCCCTTTGGTTCCGTCCCTATATATGTCACTCCCTTTGGTTCCTTCCCTATATATGTCACTCCCTTTAGTTCCTTCCCTATATATGTCACTCCCTTTAGTTCCTTCCCTATATATGTCACTCCCTTTGGTTCCGTCCCTATATATGTCACTCCCTTTGGTTCCTTCCCTATATATGTCACTCCCTTTGGTTCCGTCCCTATATATGTCACTCCCTTTGGTTCCTTCCCTATATATGTCACTCCCTTTAGTTCCTTCCCTATTTATGTCACTCCCTTTAGTTCCTTCCCTATATATGTCACTCCCTTTGGTTCCGTCCCTATATATGTCACTCCCTTTAGTTCCTTCCCTATATATGTCACTCCCTTTAGTTCCTTCCCTATATATGTCACTCCCTTTGGTTCCGTCCCTATATATGTCACTCCCTTTAGTTCCTTCCCTATATATGTCACTCCCTTTAGTTCCTTCCCTATATATGTCACTCCCTTTAGTTCCTTCCCTATATATGTCACTCCCTTTGGTTCCGTCCCTATATATGTCACTCCCTTTAGTTCCTTCCCTATATATGTCACTCCCTTTGGTTCCGTCCCTATATATGTCACTCCCTTTAGTTCCTTCCCTATATATGTCACTCCCTTTAGTTCCTTCCCTATATATGTCACTCCCTTTAGTTCCTTCCCTATATATGTCACTCCCTTTGGTTCCGTCCCTATATATGTCACTCCCTTTAGTTCCTTCCCTATATATGTCACTCCCTTTGGTTCCGTCCCTATATATGTCACTCCCTTTAGTTCCTTCCCTATATATGTCACTCCCTTTAGTTCCTTCCCTATATATGTCACTCCCTTTGGTTCCGTCCCTATATATGTCACTCCCTTTAGTTCCTTCCCTATATATGTCACTCCCTTTAGTTCCTTCCCTATATATGTCACTCCCTTTAGTTCCTTCCCTATATATGTCACTCCCTTTGGTTCCGTCCCTATATATGTCACTCCCTTTAGTTCCTTCCCTATATATGTCACTCCCTTTGGTTCCGTCCCTATATATGTCACTCCCTTTAGTTCCTTCCCTATATATGTCACTCCCTTTAGTTCCTTCCCTATATATGTCACTCCCTTTAGTTCCTTCCCTATATATGTCACTCCCTTTAGTTCCTTCCCTATCTCCCTTTGGTCCTTCCCCAGGCGTCATTGTTTCTGTTTCAGTTTCATGTCTGTGCATTGTTTCTTTTTTTGTATTATGTTTTGTTTATTGATTAAATCACTCACTTCCTGAACTTGCTTCCCGACTCTCAGCGCACATCGTTACACTTTGGCTAATAGAAAATGAAATAAATTAGATTTGAAAAACAATAGAACATGAGAGAATAGGCTACTGGTTTTAATGGAAGACTTTATAAAAATTTTGCCTCTGCATTTCTATGGTGGGATTTTGGCTCGGCTACTTTGAAGCAAGGAAAGACATACCTCATATGTAGTAAAACGTTCACGTTTCAAACAATTAAGTAAATGTTTTCAAATTACATGCTGCCTCCAGCTCATTGCAGGTTGTCCCGTGGCACACTGAAGCCTGTATACCATTGTCTATGCACTTGAACAGTGAATGGGAATCGCACTTCAATTTCCAGCTCTTTTAGTAGCTCTTTTAATCGTAGCCATAAAAAATATATATATTTTTCATTTAGAATTGTTGCTCATTGATTGGTCTTCTAAAAGTACGTTTCACTCCAGCAGCAACGGGAGCTGTAGCAGAAAACTAGGTTATGTATCTGTATGCTGTGCATGTGTGAAAAATAAGATATAATGACTAACGAAAATACACAAGCGCCAATTTAATGCTACAAAATTATGCAAATTACCTATAGACAGATAAGCATAGCCAGTCAAATGTATTCACATAGACTGGTATTTCCATCAATTAATAGGCTAAAAAGCATTCTTCACAATGGGATTATTTTTCTTCTCCAAGACAATTGGCCTGCATCAATTTTATTTATCATCAAAAGACGGTTAATACCGGCTAACAACCCTTGTGGACACACACAACAAGCTTGCATGCACACATGGACACACACGCATGCACGCACACACACGCACACACATGCACACACACAAGCATCTCAATTATTTCCTCTGCCACTTGGATGGTAGGAAGACCAGAAATAGAAAAAGGAGGGAGGGATGTAGAGAGGGAAAGTAAGCAGAAGAAGAAACAGACTCCTGGCAGAGAATGTCCCTCTTTGGGGAATGACAAAGAAACAGGAAACACACCTCCCTCCCTGCTGAGCCTGTGGCTCTCTGTGTGTGACAGAGACAGAGTACCTATGAAACCGACTAGCGTTCAATAGGATCATATTCACCCTGAGACAAACATTTAACTAATCACCTGTCACATGTCCCATTGAGCACAGACTCAACTCCACAACAACAATGGCTATGGATTCAATCATCCAATCATAGGTGTGTTCTCAAAGGTCTCTTTCCTTTTACACTACAGTAGGAAAACTAACTATTGATTTGACTTAGAAATTAAAGTTCGCAAGGAAAAATGTGGCAATTTTGCAAAACTGTTTAGAGAAACCTTACACACTATCCATTTGTACGTTTCTGATAACTCGCTTTGTCCAAAACTCGTTACAACTGACCTTGATAGTGTGCTAGATAGCGGATGACACAAAGATAGACACTCCCTCTCTCTCTCTCTCTCTGAGGAGTCAAGGGAAAGCCTTATTCAGTGGCTATCAGTGTGTGTGTGTGTGTGTGTGTGTGTGTGCGTGCGTGCGTGTAAGTGCGTGCGTGTGTGCGTGTGTGTGTGTGTGCGAATGCACGCACACGTCTCTGCCAGCCTGCCTGCCTGCATGTGTGTGTGTACAGTCACTCAGTCAGTGGGAAGGGAGGTAGAGAAGGGGCGAGGGGAGATTGTTCAGCTTATTTTCCTCCTCGTTAGTCCTCCCTCCAACCATCACGATCCATCAGGCTCGCTCGCCCACACCATTACTACAAGAGGACACTTCCTCTCAGCTCTGCTGCTGGAACGAGTACTCTGAGAGGTGCAGAGGGGAGACCTGCCTTATCACTCTTCATAGAACACCCGCATCTTAACACACACACACCCCGGGTCAGCCTACACAGGGCCATTGGTCACACCGGTGGTGACAGAGCTCATCAGAGTAAATGAAGAAATAGCTAAATGACATTTAGTTACCTTACTGGGCTCTGCTCTACCCTTTCCCTGCTCTTCAAGTGTACACACACACACACACACACACACACACACACACACACACACACACACACACACACACACACACACACACACACACACAACCTGCATTAACATGGCAGGGCAATATCTTTTCATTAGGTCCAACACCATTATTGTATCAACAACCCCCCTCTAACTGCAGCACCTAACTACAGCCAAGAGAAAGAAGCAACCCCCTCCTCTAAAGATCTAAATGTCCTCCAGTCTCACAGGACTGCAGAGAATTGAATGAACCCTTTCCAATGTTGTGTTTATAAAGATGAATTGGAAGAGGAGAGAAGCCAGTCAACAAAACTCAGGTTTTTCCAGCCCCTAAAAAAACTATGTTTTTTGTAGGAAAAACATAAGCTGAGGAAATACAGAAGAGCCAACACAGTATGGTCCATAGGAAATCATATTGATGCCATCCATCATGGCCCTTATTGATGTGCTTCTTTGCCTTTAGCCGTGTATAGATAGATATACTAGTGTTTGTCCTCTACCATTCATCCCAGCAAGAGGGGACTAATTAAGCAATAAGGCCCAAGGAGGTGTGGTATATGGCCAATATACCACGGCTAAGGGCTGCTCTTATGCACAACGCAAATTGGAGTGCCTGGATACAGCCCTTAGCTGTGGTATATTGGCCATATACCACAAACCTCCGAGGTGCCTTATTGCTATTATAAACTGGTTACCAATGTAATTAATTTTATTTCATACCCGTGGTATTCGGTCTTATACAGTGCCTTGCGAAAGTATTCGGCACCTTTGAACTTTGCAACCTTTTGCCACATTTCAGGCTTCAAACATAAAGATATAAAACTGTATTTTTTTGTGAAGAATCAACAACAAGTGGGACACAATCATGAACTGGAAAGACATTTATTGGATATTTCAAACTTTTTTAACAAATCAAAAACGGAAAATATTGGCGTGCAAAATTAGTCAGCCCCCTTAAGTTAATACTTTGTAGCGCCACCTTTTGCTGCGATTACAGCTGTAAGTCGCTTGGGGTATGTCTCTATCAGTTTTGCACATCGAGAGACTGAAATGTTTTCCCATTCCTCCTTGCAAAACAGCTCGAGCTCAGTGAGGTTGGATGGAGAGCATTTGTGAACAGCAGTTTTCAGTTCTTTCCACAGATTCTCGATTGGATTCAGGTCTGGACTTTGACTTGGCCATTCTAACACCTGGATATGTTGATATTTGAACCATTCCATTGTAGATTTTGCTTTATGTTTTGGATCATTGTCTTGTTGGAAGACAAATCTCCGTCCCAGTCTCAGGTCTTTTGCAGACTCCATCAGGTTTTCTTCCAGAATGGTCCTGTATTTGGCTCCATCCATCTTCCCATCAATTTTAACCATCTTCCCTGTCCCTGCTGAAGAAAAGCAGGCCCAAACCATGATGCTGCCACCACCATGTTTGACAGTGGGGATGGTGTGTTCAGGGTGATGGGCTGTGTTGCTTTTACGCCAAACATAACGTTTTGCATTGTTGACAAAAAGTTCAATTTTGGTTTCATCTGACCAGAGCACCTTCTTCCACATGTTTGGTGTGTCTCCCAGGTGGCTTGTGGCAAACCTTAAAATACACTTTTTATGGATATCTTTAAGAAATGTCTTTCTTCTTGCCACTCTTCCATAAAGGCCAGATTTGTGCAATATACAACTGATTGTTGTCCTATGGACAGAGTCTCCCACCTCAGCTGTAGATCTCTGCAGTTCATCCAGAGTGATCATGGGCCTCTTGGCTGCATCTCTGATCAGTCTTCTCCTTGTATGAGCTGAAAGTTTAGAGGGACGGCCAGGTCTTGGTAGATTTGCAGTGGTCTGATACTCCTTCCATTTCAATATTATCGCTTGCACAGTGCTCCTTGGGATGTCTAAAGCTTGGGAAATCTTTTTGTATCCAAATCCGGCTTTAAACTTCTTCACAACAGTATCTCGGACCTGCCTGGTGTGTTCCTTGTTCTTCATGATGCTCGCTGCGCTTTTAACGGACCTCTGAGACTATCACAGTGCAGGTGCATTTATACGGAGACTTGATTACACACAGGTGGATTGTATTTATCATCATTAGTCATTTAGGTCAACATTGGATCATTCAGAGATCCTCACTGAACTTCTGGAGAGAGTTTGCTGCACTGAAAGTAAAGGGGCTGAATAATTTTGCATGCCCATTTTTTCAGTTTTTGATTTGTTAAAAAAGTTTGAAATATCCAATAAATGTTGTTCCACTTCATGATTGTGTCCCACTTGTTGTTGATTCTTCACAAAAAAATACAGTTTTATATCTTTATGTTTGAAGCCTGAAATGTGGCAAAAGGTCGCAAAGTTCAAGGGGGCCGAATACTTTCGCAAGGCACTGTATATCACAACTTTCAGCTAATCAGCATTCAGGGCTCAAACTACCCAGTTTATAATGAGGAGTATCTCACCAGGTCACCTTGGGCTCCCAACAACAACAAACCAACCAAATTCCAACCGCATCCAAGCTTCTCAGCTCGTTAGCGGCAGTCTATATAAAAACACTATACGCTCACCCACCTTTGTTGATGAGGTATTTTTAGAGACAACCAAAGACAACAGGGCAAATTGGCATTTCCCTTTACAGTAAGCGTTCCTCTCAGTCTCAGGCCAGGCCCTGGTCTCTGAGCCTCACTGTTGTTAATGATGCTTGCCGCTATTCAAACACTACTGTAGAGATCAAGTTGAGCAATTAAACATACAGCTGTTCCATCTTGAAGTGCCTGTTTAGCCCTCTGCCATCCCCTTCTAGTCGTCCTGCCACTTTAGTGAGAAGAGAAGCACAGTCCTCTTTTACTGAGTGTGCTTGTGTTGGTGCAAGGGCGAGTGGGGCGAGCGGGGCGAGCAGAGGGCAAAGGGGTGGAGCACTTGAGACTGCTGACCTTTTAAAACAACGCAGCGAATAAAAAGACAGCGAGATGAATTGTATATTCATACATTCTCCAGACATGTTGACTCACATATATAAATGTACTTTTCTCCCATTCACCCTCATCATTTTGAAGTATAAGTCATTCAGGCTATTCTAGTGTGGAAACGGTGGCCTTTGGAGGTTATAAATTGTCTGTGGGTTCCCTGGAAGACATTCCTCACCGTGATACAGCCCAGGCAGAGAGAGGAGGACAAATCTGTTCTAGACAAGAGCACAATGGCCAAGCGTTTCCCTTTTACAAAGTCCACTCTGTTATCCCACAGATGCATCATGCAGACTACTCGAAGCATAAACATGAGTCAATTCCAATTCCAATTCCAATTCCAATTAGTGTTTGGATCAGTTATGAGACAAATGTATTACAGCATGAACATATCCCGTGCTGGGATGGTGTTGTGCTAGACTCAGGGTCATCTGGTGAGAGAGGACAGCAACACACTACAACCCAGCGGGGGAGATAATCTAGTTCAGAACGGCTGCTTCCACTCCAGGATGCTTGTGTAATATTAGTGATTGTCTGAGCCATCAGTGTGTGTCGCACCGCAGGGAGCCTGTGGCCTTCCATAAAGAGCCCATGCTGCTGATGAAGTAATATTACACTCTTTGAGGTTACTCCATGCTGGCAGAGAAAACAGCCACCTCTCAGAGGGTGGGATGCAGGCATTACAAATTTAGAAGTGTCTCATTGGCACACACACACACACACACACTCAAATTCTTTCTTTCTCTCCCTTCATCCATTCTGAGTTTCTATTCATCTCAATTTCCCTGTGAAAAAGCAGAACAACAAGACCCAGAAAAGACTCCGTCACTCCAACCCTGCGTCCCTACTGCGTCACTCCAACCCTGCGTCCCTACTGCGTCCCTACTGCGTCCCTCCAACCCTGCGTCCCTACGAGACTACCAGGGTGAAGGACAGCCTTAGAAGAGCCAGTCTCCCCAGCAGTCACAGAGAATAAGACTCAGTCCAGTCAAACCCACCTGAAATACATCTTTAATTTATATCTCAAATCACACCATGAAATATTCAGTGAGACGAGGGCTTTCCAAAGTGGCAGTGAGTGAGGTAGCCTCCGACAGGGCCCCCTCTGCCGGGGCCCCCAGCCACTCATCACAGAACCCCCACGTCAGCGGAACTGCCAGACGTGTGTATGGAGCTGAGACACCACTGAGGAAGAGGCGGCCGGAGGCGGGGCGAGAGAAGAAGAACGGAATGCTAATCCCTGTGATTCACGTCTGTATTCATGAAGGAAAGCGGACGATAGTCGGCCAGGCAGACGAACATCAATCAGAGGTATCTAGGAGGGAGCGGGTGGCAGGGTGGGCAGGAATATGAAGATGTCAGCACTCCCAAAGTCAGAGGACAGCACTTTCCTCTGTTCTGGTCCGCTGTGGGGATCAGGGAATATTAACACATATATTACACGCTCCGCAGAGCACCAACAATACAGAGTCCGCAAAGTCAAAACTAAAAATGTCCTAAGGAAAGGTTGGTAAAGGTTAGAGCAACTCTGAGACAGGATATAATACAATACATTTCAGTCTGTGATAAGAAGACGTGTTGACAGACTGGGACCGGAACGTCCCTCTTTTCTTATCACTGGCCACAAAGTTACAAAGTCTTTGAAATGAAATTAAGTGAAAGGGCAGTTGAGGACAAAAAATGTTAATAGTCTGGTCAAACTGGTAGCTGGGCTATACAATACATGCTAACTGTCCAGATCCAATTCACAACAGAAGGCATGAATTGAGCACTAAAGAATGGATTAAGCAAGAAAGTGAAGTCCCCAAACACAGGATGTTGGTAAAGTCAGAGAGTCAGTAAACTGATCTCTGGGCTAGGGAAATCCTCAAGAATCTCGGAATAATATTTCTCAAAGAAATGCAGCCCAAACACATTTAGAGAAGAAAGGGAGAGTTTAACAGAATATCTCCTAACTGTCAGCAGATTCTAGTCCAAGAAGAGGTTTAATAGGTCCGGTTTGAGAGGTTAAAGGGCTATCTGTAATGGTGCTCCACACGCTCAGACGAAGAGAGGAGATCATAAAACCTGTCCCAGTGTCAATTATCAAATGGCTCCAGAATATAGGGACGATGAATATTTGAAGAGGGATCTCGGCAGGAAATCGAAACCCTGTGTTTCCCAATCGAGGTTAGAGTTCCATGACCGACGGCTCTGTTCTCTTCCATTCAAATAACTGTAGATGCAGATACGGCTGCTGGAAACAGTACGTGCAGCTGCTGGCAGCTACGGCCTTTTGGGAGATGCCAGCTTCTGTTCGAGGGAATAAAGGATGTTAGACATTCAAAACGCAGTGTGTGGCCACATCTGAACTGGCGCTCAAAATTGAATCCCACCACAGTGTGACATTTTCATAATGTTAGGAGCTAGCAAGCTACTGTAAGGCAGGTTTACTCTATAACACAGTTCCTATGTGTATATAAGCATTGAGAGCAATAGAGAGAGATGATAAGTGCTATGGAGTGGATATTAGCGGGAGTTTAGTCACCCTGTAGCACTTGACAAGGACATGAGTGCTTTATTAGTGTTAATCCCACAGGTTTCCTCCTTGTCGCTCCTCAGATTACTGGTGTAGATCATCATTACCATATCAGACTAAAGAAAAGAAGCCTCTGATTACTCATTACAGTCATCCAGCTTCATAATAACCCAGGAGGATGGTAATACAATGCAACACAATTCAGATAAAGCCTTGGAGGCTGTAGGTCACTCACACCCAGTACAGATTTCCTCAAATCGCTCTTGGACTCCGGCAACAGACTGAGGCAATAGATGTCCGTTCTGTATGCACAGCGGGGATAGCCAATAGCACTTCCCTGATACAGCTGGCCATGCTGTATCCAATAACACACAGAGGACAAAATGAAAGATACGGTATACACATAAGCTTCTAGATCAGTGTTGGGGAGTAGTGAACTACATGTTGTCCAACTAGAGATTTAACTACATGTTGCAGTAGCTTGGATTCAAATCTAGGTAGTGTTTTCAGTAGTTAATTACTTGTTTTGCCATGTAGCGTTGTAGCTAAATATTGGAACTACACACTACTTTTTTTAGCTAAAATAAAATATGGGTGAATTAGGCAATAATTTATTTTCATTTTCGACATCAGACCTGCTTAATTCTCACTTGAAACATAGCTTTTGTGTTTAATAGGCTAAATGATACATTCTGTTCACATCTGACTCGAGTGATCTGTTCTGCAATTTGGAGTTTATGACATTTCAGATGTAGATAATTTATCACTAAGAAGTTTGGATGTAGTGAATGATGTAGTAACTTCAGTTAAGTAAGGTTTAGCTGTAGTATATCTTAACTTCATCCAGTGTGAAGTAATTGGTAGCTTGGTAAACTATTTTCCGAGTAGCTTACCCAACACTGCTGCTAGTGTTTCCTATTAACATCAATTATGAACTGGGCAGAGAGCATCAAGCTGGACATAATGAGGTTCAAATGAAACACGTAGTCTTATTGTCAGTTCTAATCTGTTGGTTTTGATTGGTCTAACCACACCTAATAGCTGTTTGGGAGGTGGATTATCTTTATAGCACCATAGATATCTATATTCATTTAATTCAGGTTTTCTATTCTGGCTTGCCTGAAACAAAAAAAGGAACCTGGAAAAATGTCTAGTTGCTAACACACGCTGTCATACAATTTCCTGACATATTGGTACACCTCATATGGGAAGCCGCAGGTAATTGCATGGTTTCAAATAACTCAAGGCTAACAGTGTTGGAAAACAGTGTGACTGTTGTTGTTGTTGTTCGTGCTCACTGCTCCCTAACAGTCAAGTTATACACTTGTTACATGATGTATTACAGAAATATGACATTGTTGGACATTGTTATTCCGATGAAGTCTGTTCAATGTACCTGTGAATATCCAAATATATCCCTGAATCTAGTGTTCTCTTTTTAAACTCGAAAATGATCCATGCTCATTACTCTGGTGTGATATTAAATCATGTTTATATTCACCTTGACACAAAACAATGATATACAGTTTGTTAGGTCCTAGAAAGCATACTGCTTCTACCACAATGAAAAAACACAATAACCCAAAAGGCAATGCATAAACAATTACACATTATTATCATAATAAATAATAATGACTGAGAGTAACATTTTGTTTAGCTGAATAATAGTATGCCAAGACAGTGGCTATTCCCAATATTCCGCTCCAGTCAAGAGCATTCACAGAAATGTTTATTGCAGCACTTTGGCAAAGGTAGGCCTACTATGAGTAGCTAATGTGTCTTGGCATTTGGTTGAATTCACATTCTGTATTGACTATTGAGAACGACATTGACTATTGAGACCGATTGACGCAACACGGCATAACCGATTTTTTTTGCATTCGTTTTGTAGAGAGAAACAGCTGACTATATGGTGCGTAATCTATAGTATTATATATCACATAATAGCAAAACAAATAAAAGCTTACAACCCTCTTTAAAAGCCTCTTTAAAAGCCATTAGAAATACTGACACATTTTTGTTGTTTTTTTATCTGTAAAATGTTCAGTATTATTTTACAAAACATGGACACTTATTGACATGCAAATGCATTTAAAACCCTGTGCCTTAACATTCATTTCCACATTACTACAGTATTTCCAAAGTCACTTCGGAAACACAGACTGACATGACCTGGTAAAATACTTTTACGCGCGCCTCAAAACCTTGCCTAAGCAAGCTGATAAGAAACAATGTCACGACAATCATTCCTCAAAACTGTATGCTAATAGTGTTCACAAACCTGAGTTCTTGAGGGGTGACAACACGTCGTTATTGTTAGAAGAGACAGGGTTGGTCAAACTTCGTGCTCTATGATGTGCGCTCCTGCTGGTAGCATGTGTTGTTGCTCATGCGCTCTCCTGTCGGGGCGACTATTTGATGAGTGCTATTGCACGAGTCTCTTAAAGCACCCCCACCCTCCTCTTCTCTTTCTAGGAGACAGTCATCCAATCAGAAAAAAATACAACATCACACAATACAGTAACACAAATAATGCCTAGGATAGTACTGTAATTCGAGCATGTACTTTATGTGCACATCATTTTTTATACAATAAAAATAGGCAAACTTTAAACAATGTTAAATCTGATTATTAATGTATAGGCCTACAGGTGACTTTGGATCTGATGATGATACATCATACTAAAGTGTGATGACAAATGCATGGTTTCCATTCCATGGAGCACACCAATGCCAGCAGCTGTGTTCCTTTGACACCTCATAAGGCTTCAAAACATAGAGGTGGAATCAATGTACTTAACCCTTAACCCAACGTACTTAACCCTAAGCCCCTTTAGCATCGAAAATATTCACATTACTCCAGCCCTCTATTTTTAGGACTCCCCCATGAGACATTGTATAATTTCAACACTGCTTGCATCATACCACTGCCCTGTAAAGCTGGTTGGATGCCCTGCCCCACCCCCTCCTCCCCCTAACTGTTCACTACTCACCTTTAACCTTTTTCAACTGCCTTTACTACAGGGAACAGCCCAATGCCCAGTCAAAAAATGTACTGGACTTGGTTATTCCATAAAATGAGAGAGAGTAGTTACAGTGAAGCCGATACTCAACTACAGTCTCTGCTGTGTCTCTGTCATATCTCACCTCACCACCATCACAGTCCCTCTCTCACCTCCAAACATGCCTCCTTCAGCCTGACCATCTATCCTTCCACCTCTCTGCTCCTCCATCCATCCATCCTCCCTCCAGACCCAGTCCCAGGACCCCTCTCCCAGACTTCATTCCAAGGGAAAGGTGGCAGATGAGCCATCTGGTCCACCTGCTGCCATCCTCTTGTCACTCTGCCAGGCTTCATCAGTGCCAGGCGCTTCAACGATGCCTCCTCCAATGGGTCAGAGGAGCCCAGGTGAGGGCAGAACCACAGAGTCGTTACAGAAGAGTCCTGGATGCTTCAGGCACATAATTATATTTACTACAGCACTGTTCCTGCTTGCAACCATCCACCATTTTGGCCGGCAAAAGAACCCAATCTGAATGTGTTTCGGGATTTTTGTGAGTTTCCATGATCAGCTTGGTTCCCTGGATTCTAAACCCAGTCAGTTTAAATTAAACGGATGACAATAATTTGAGGACAAATTTCCCAACAATATCAAGTATTCCCTCCAGATTCATTACTGAGGAGAGCTATGAAGGCCTACACGCTATTCCGTTCAAACCTTTGACAACCCAGCTGGAGACACACAAATGACCAGGACTTCAATTCTGATTCAACCCACTTTTTTGGGAACTAAATGCTGCTTCCCTACTGTGCTAAAATGTACTTGATCATTGGAGAGAGGAGAGAGAGAGAGAGAGAGGAGAGAGGAGAGAGAGAGGAGAGAGAGGAGAGAGAGACAGAGAGAGAGGAGAGAGAGAGGAGAGAGAGAGAGAGAGGAGAGAGAGAGGAGAGAGAGAGAGAGGAGAGACAGAGAGAGAGAGGAGAGAGAGAGAGGAAAGAGAGAGGAGAGAGAGAGGAGAGAGAGAGGAAAGATAGAGGAAAGAGAGAGGAGAGAGAGACAGAGAGAGAGAGGAGAGAGAGAGAGGAAAGAGAGAGACAGAGAGAGAGAGAGAGAAAGAGAGTGCCTGCCTGTCTCCCTGTATTTGCATGCATGTGTATATGCTTGTCAAGCTCTGGGAACCAAGTGTGGTTCCCATCTCTCCCATGGCATGTGTCTGTCTGACTGTCAGTGAGTGAAGGAGTGCAAATGTCACCCATGTGTCTGATGGGAGGTCTATGGAGGAGGAGGAGGAGGAGGAGGAGGAGGAGAGGATGATGAGGTTGAAGTTGAGGAAGCTGGAGTGGCAGTCCCAGGGCGGCCCAGTTGGCTGACTGGCTGGCGGTCTGGCTGACTGGCTGGCTGACTGGCTGGCTGACTGGCTGGCTGGCGGTCTGGCAGCTGTGAGCCTGTTAACCAGGGTGAGTGAAGTAGCTGAGGCCAGAGAGGCAGGCGAAGACAGGGGAAGGTAGGTGGCCCAAGCCAATCAATAACCTGGATAATGAGAACTGAGGGGTGTCATTATGGTCGCCCTCGGGCGGAGAATGCCTCCTCGTCCATAAAGAGCACTGCCTTCTCCTCGGAACACAAACACACCTCATTAACCTTTAGAGCCAGCCAGTCACCGAGGATGCACTGCTTTCTTGTTTTCCCTCATAAGCAACATGGCTTTTTCCTCGTTTTAATGAAGAATGAAACATGTACAAATTCTCAACAAGCTCAAATAAAGCCCAGTGCTCATTTAGTATTAGTGTGTGTTCAAATACAGTGTGCTGTGGTTTAGGGAAAATGTCCACTTCATATATGGCAATAGGCTGCATTTAGAAAAGCAGCCCAATTCTGATCTTCTTTCCACTAATTGGGCCCCTGACTCTTTTTCAGAGCTGATCTAATTGATCAAAAGATACATTTCTGAAGAAAATATCAGAATTGGGCAGCCTGTGTAAACGCAGCCATACAGTGGAAATACAGAGTCCAGGGGCCTCATTTATCAATCATGCATAGGTACAAATCTGTGCATGGGATCATTTCCACGCAACGTGTGAGATGTATCAATATAAATGCCGGTTCAAATTCTAGTCGGAACTAGGAAACTCAGAAATGTCTGACTTGCTGATTCTTTGAACGCGGCACGTGTATAACAACAACCAGTTAGCGAGTCGAAATGTCCGAGTTTCCTAGTTCCGACTAGCACATCAACGCGGCAATACGCGTGCTTGAGAGTGTGCTTAAATGTATGCAGAGCCATGTCCATGCGTACACACAGTGCCAAGACGTGGAATAATGAAACTAACTTCTTGTCAAGCAAAATAAATTGTCAGAAATTGTGAGAGTAACAACTAAATCATTTTTCCATGTCATTGTATTTCCATTGTGAATTCATGCAACATATCTTGACAGGCATATCATTTGACGACCACAGTGCATTTTTTTACGATAATAATCCATATAAAGGACAGTAATGTTACACGTGTTAAAGTGAAACAATTGTTGAAATACTATAAAGACTGAGATAATGTGAAATCGAATGAGAGGCTGATCTTGCTCTGTTTGAAGATTTGGCATATGCTGAATATCGCAGAAAGCGTTTATGAGACAGGTGAACCTTTTTTTATGGGATAAATTACAGATTGGCTCATCAAATTTCATTTCCCAAAACGAATCTTATAGTATTTTTTGCAAGGACTTAAGGCCTACTTTAAAAAAGCAAACACTTGCCATTCCAGTGCAAATCCAAGTGCTATCCAACCTGTTTTTTTTGGCAGCGGGAGCATCCCGATCGTTTTTGATGCAATCATCAGCAAAACGAACTGTTACATACAATTTCCATAAATCATCGCACAACAGGTTGAAGTCAAGAGGGGTTTCTTTGCCATCAATGGGTTCCCAAATACGAACGGAGCAATAGACGGCACCCACATCACCATAAAAGCACCCTCCCAAAACGAGTTCCACTATGTGAACAGAAAAGGTTTCCACTCTTAATGTGCAGGTGATAGGTTATGTGATCCGCAAAAGACCCTGCTGAATCAGGTGGCAAGCTGGCCAGGTGGTAGGCGCGTCACATTAATTCTGTAGAACATCAATGTTGGCCTATACGCCTACAGGAAGGAGCCGTTGAGGATGGATGGCTTATTGGTGAGTGTTCCCATTTGATGTATATTTGCCATTGCTATAGCAACTCATTGTCTTAATAGTCCTCTCTTTATAGCTGTTATTTACATTTTTTTTATTTCCACATGATATTGATAAATGAGGCTCCAGGAATGTCTGATAAATCACACTTTTTCTATGCATATGAACATTGTAACTTCCGTTCCTAAACAGTACTTTAGAATAGTTTCTATGCAATATTGATAAATGAGTCACCAGGGATTTACACTAACAGAGGGAAGTAGAAGTGTGTTTTTCTAAATATCCTGTGAAAGCGAGGTATTTTGTCCTGGCAACTCAAAACTGGTGCTCATACAATTAACCCCTGCTCATATAGAGACAGGATTAGGTGTTACATAATGTGCACATGTACAGTACATGACAATAGAGACATATGTTTGAAGGCTTTTTTGTTGAGTTTAACAACTCTCCACTTCCCCAAGTCCAACATCCCTCATAGCCTAATCCCTTTCTAGCTCAACACCAGGCTGCACTTGAATAATTGTGGATTTGATTACTATAACAATAAGCACCAACTGAACAATCTCCCTCTTCAAAGTGTTAAAACCACATGTCAACGTCAGCATTACCATAAGGAATCATACAGGAATTTGTGCCACTCACAAATGTGCAGTTTTGTCAAACAACACAGTGCCACAGATGTCTCAAATTTTGAGGGAGTGTGCAATTGCCATGCAGGAATGCCCACCAGAGCTGTTGCCAGTTAATTTCATGTAACTTTTTCTACCATAAGCCGCCTCCAACGTCATTTTAGAGAATTTGGCAGTACGTCTGACCGGCCTCACAACTACAGACCACGTGTATAACATTGTGTGGGTGAGCGGTTTGCTGATTAACGTTAACGTTGTGAACAGAGTGCCCCATGGTGGAGCTGGGGTTATGGTTTGGGCAGGCATAAGCTACAGAAAACAAACTGCACAACTGCAGTTCATCGATGGCAATTTGAATGCGCAGAGATACCATGACGAGATCCTGAGGCCCATTGTCGTGCCATTCATCCGCCGCCATCACCTCATCCTGGAAGCTAAAAAAAGTACTTGTTCTTCCATGGCCTGCATACTCACCAGACAACGTGTACAACAGGGTGTTCCAGTTCCCGCCAATATCCAGCAACTTTGCACAGGAGTGGGACAATATTCCACAGGCCACAATCAACAGTCTGATCAACTCGATGCGAAGAAGATGTGTCGTGCTGCATGTTGCAAATCGTGGTCACACCAGATACTGACTGGTTTT
The DNA here is from genome assembly GCF_057628025.1 of Oncorhynchus mykiss. Lineage (NCBI taxonomy): Eukaryota > Metazoa > Chordata > Actinopteri > Salmoniformes > Salmonidae > Oncorhynchus > Oncorhynchus mykiss. The sequence continues at coordinate 21,377,998 of NC_143022.1, forward strand.
CTGGTCCACTCCCCTACCTTTTTTAAAAGTTATCTGTGAGCAACAGATCCATATCTGTATTCCCAGGCATGTGAAATCAATAGATTAGGGCCTAATTCATGTATTTGAATTGACTGATTTCCTTATATGATCTGTAAGTCAGTAAAATCTTAGAAATTGTTGCATATTGCGTTTATATTTTTGTTCAGTATAATTATCCCATAACAGCTGGCCAGCTCTCAGGCTGCACCATTCTGGGTACACTCTGCCTCAGAGAGAGGTCCATGGACATTGGACATTACCTAGCACTGTAACAAGCCGAGTACAAGTACAAGGCCCGGGGTGCTAGGCATTCAGTACTATGCAGTCTATGTATGGGAATGATAACTGCTATTCACCATCCAATTCTAAAGAGCCAACAGGTACAGATTAATACAGTGAAGGCATTCATCCTTCTGGTATTCCAATGGGACAGCTCTGCCATTCACTATCCACTTCTAAAGAGCCAACAGGTACAGATTAATACAGTGAAGGCATTCATCCTTCTGGTATTCCAATGGGACAGCTCTGCCATTCACTATCCACTTCTAAAGAGCCAACAGGTACAGATTAATACAGTGAAGGCATTCATCCTTCTGGTATTCCAATGGGACAGCTCTGCCATTCACTATCCACTTCTAAAGAGCCAACAGGTACAGATTAATACAGTGAAGGCATTCATCCTTCTGGTATTCCAATGGGACAGCTCTGCCATTCACTATCCACTTCTAAAGAGCCAACAGGTACAGATTAATACAGTGAAGGCGTTCATCCTTCTGGTATTCCAATGGGACAGCTCTCATGATGGCAGAATGAGAATGTGATGTGTGATAGGGACATTATATTCCCCCAATGACATTGGAAATTGGAGTTGTACAATTTATGTTACAGCCTGAGAACGCAAGGTGTGTTTACCGATAGAGTTAGGCAGAAACGCATCGTAGACCTTAGTGAGAATACTTTCATATTCATAAGCTGTTAATTATGCATAGCTCTGTAATGGAAGGAAACAGTTTACACTGAGTGTACAAAACATTAGGAACACCTTCCTAATATTGAGTTGCACCCCATGTTGACTCCAATGCTTCCCACAGTTGTGTCAAGTTGGCTGGATGAAACCGGTGCGCCTGGCACCCACTACCATACCCCGTTCAATGACACTTACATATTTTGGCTTGATCATTCACCCTCCGAATAGCACACATTCACAATCCATGTTTCAATTGTCTCAATGCTGAAAAATCCTTCCTTGGAGCCTCCCGAGTGGTGCTGCGGTCTAAGGCACTGCATCGCGGTGCTAGTGGCGTTGCTACAGACCCGCGTTCGATCCCAGGCTGTATCACAACCGGCCATGATCAGGAGTCCCATAGGGCGACTCACAATTGGCCCAGCGTCGTCCAAGTTATGGGAGTGTTTGGCCAAGGGGGCTTTACTTGGCTCATCGCGCTCTAGCGACTCCTTGTGGCGGGCCGGGCGCCTGCAGGCTGACCTCAGTTGTTAGTTGAACAGTGTTTCCTCCGACACATTGGTGCGGCTGACTTCAGGGTTAAGCGGGCGGGTGTTAAGAAGTGCGGTTTGGCGGGTAATGTTTCGGAGGACGCATTACTCGACCTCCCGTTGGAGAGTTGCAGCGACGAGACAAGGAAAAGGGGGTAAAATACAACAACAAAAAATCCTTCTTTAACCTGTCTCCTCCCCTTTATCTACACTGATTGAAGTGGGTTTAACATGTGACATCAATAAAGGATCATAGCTTTCACCTGGTCAGTCTATGTCATGAAAGAGCAGGTGTTCCTAATGTTTTGTACACTCATTGTATATCTGTGTTTACAGAAGTTGTGTTGGTTGGCTGGTCGGAGATTTCTGGGGATGTCTGATTGATGTAGGCCTACTCCTTGTGTCGTGAACTTGATCATGAGGAAAATGTGCCTGCAGTAACCCTTATATGCTGTACAACTCTCTCAGCTGCGTCTACCATCAATGTTCTGATTCTCTCAATAACCTCTCTCAATAGCCTATCGCAGAACAAACTGCTTTTGCCTACAAGTCCAGCCTGAGGGTAGAGTCCCAAGTGGCATGGATACAAACCAGCACAGTCTTCCTCTTTTCTCACTTGAAGTTACAGAATGAAATGAGCCATCACTCATTTAGCAAAGTAGCTGCAAAATGTAGTCTTTCCACATTACAATGATGGACAACGATATGGTAGGTCCATAACATGCAGCATGATGGAGTCAATTGAACTACATAACCCCTCTTGACATAGAGTAGCTCTTTCTGTGCTGTGTGTGCAGACTGCTCTGGCTATCCCTTAGTCACTGAGGAGGTCTAGGTAGGGGAATAGACAGAGATGAGAGAGGACAGTTTGCACAGATAACTATGACCAGACCAGCTGACTGATGACGCCCAATTTAAACATTCTCCACCCGATTAGCATCACCAGATGATTCATTCTGGCTACATTTAAAATGATTGATAATTTTCATAAATGAATGAAACAAATAATGAATATATTAATAAGGAATGAGGGCCGAGTCACGTCAGAGGCAGACAGCTGTGCCGATGCCATCAATCACTTTCGAATGTGTTATTTTCCCCAGAGTTGGGAGAGAACCTATCCCAGTCCTTCATGCACACACCCACCCACACACACAGGGCCTGGCTAAAGGTTGCTCTCAAAAATGGGTTTTTAACCTCAAATGTATTAAATAAGGGTTAAAGGAAAGGACGTGTAACCAGGGTACGTCTCTAGTGGTTTGACTGGATGGCCTCTGCTCTGGATTTAACCCTGAATCGCCCCCCTCCTTCCCCCTCCAGTTTAATGAATCAATATTGTCTATATAGTTGTCTATATACTGTGATTAACAGCAGACTGGGTTCAATATAGTTTAATCACAGGCTTGTCTGGTGTCATTTGAAAGCGGTGACAGGGAGCGTCCCTCAGATGAAGATATCAGCAGAGTGATTGAGGTCTTCAGTCCAATCACAGTCTGGATCTTCAGTGACCCAGGGAGGAAGGAGGTGAGGCTTCCCCAGGCAAGGTGAGACCAACCAGGCAGGAAATGACATGTTCAGGCCCCCGAACCAGCTCCCACCAGCTCCACCCAACCACTGATGAAACAAGTTGATGTCGATGCAAAATTAAAGCCCAGCAAAAAAACAATTATTTGACAGAGCTTAAGATGACAGTTAACAAATTAAATTGAATTTTTTCATAATTACTGCCACTTTCAAATGAAGCGTTACCAGCCAAGGACATCAATAATGGAAAATGTTAATTATGAGTGAAGGAGTTCTGGAGGTAATTATGTTGGGCCAAATGGATTTCTCCAGCCAACTAAAGTGTGCTTTTTTATTGATGGGGACTCTCGTGATTGCATGGGGGAAGTCACTGAGTCGAGCAGAGTTTGTGGACCTTTAGTGATTTGTCTCTCGGAATTCACAGTTTCTTGGACAAAGTCTCAGGAAAGCCATAAGAGTTCTCCAACCAGAATAAGGGTAAAGTTCAGATGGAAAGTTTTTTTTAGGTGATCAGGTTACATGGCAAAGGAAAACTCTTGGCCCTATTAATTATTTTACAATAAGTGACCTGATTGGATTAAACGCCTATCCCTGGTTGTTTTTTGTGAATATTTGATCAAAGTTGACCTGACCGAACACGGTGAATTAAGGTTAGTCGTGCTGAGGTTCTCATGTCAAGAGGAAAATCGCTTATTACCTCTGGGAACTGACCTGACCTGGATGGTGTTAACTGAAGCAACTGCCCAAGAAGCTTCAATGGAGCCATTAAGGTATTCACTAGACCAGGGTGGGGTGGAGAGAGAGGGGGGTGGTGAGAGAGGAAGAGAGGAGGGAGCGATTCAGGGCTCCCGAGTGGCGCAGCTGTCTAAGGCACTGCATCTCAGTGCAAGAGGCGTCACTACAGTCCCTGGTTGGATTCCAGGCTGTATCACATCCGGCCATGATTGGGAGTCCCATAGGGCGGCGCACAATTGTCCCAGCATCGTCTGGGTTTGGAGGGGGTAGGCCAACATTATAAATCAGAATTTGTTCTTCACTGACTTGCCTAGTTAAATAAAGGTTAAAAAAGAGAGAGAGAGGAGGGAGAAGGGGGGCATTACACAATTTAATTGGCTCTGCTCTCTTTATCAGTCACCAGTAAAGGGAGGTGGGGGGAGACGCTAGGCTGTTTTCGATATATTTAATTTCCTCCTTTAACATATTTTATCAAAATCTTTCCCTGCTTCCTGAATCTCCTCCTCCTTCCTCCCCCCGTCCTCTTTACCTCCTCCTACCATCCGTCCTCTTTACCTCCTCCTCCCCTGTCCTCTTTACCTCCTCCTCCCCTCCGTCCTCTTTACCTCCTCCTCCCCTCAGTCCTCTTTAACTCCTCCTCCCCTGTCCTCTTTACCTCCTCTTCCCCTCTGTCCTCTTTACCTCCTCCTCCCCTGTCCTCTTTACCTCCTCCTCTCCCTCTGCCTCTTTACCTCCTCCTCTTCCCCTTCCTCTTTACCTCCTCGTCCCCTCTGTCCTCTTTACCTCCTCCTCCCCCCTGTCCTCTTTACCTTCTCCTCCCCCCGGTCCTCTTTACCTCCTCCTCCCCCCGTCCTCTTTACCTCCTCCTCCCCCCCGTCCTCATTACCTCCTCCTCCCCTCTGTCCTCTTTACCTCTCCCTCCCCCCGGTCCTCTTTACCTCTTCCTCTCCCCTGTCCTCTTTACCTCCTCCTCCCCCCGTCCTCTTTACCTCCTCCTCCCATCCGTCCTCATTACCTCTCCTCTCCCCCGTCCTCTTTACCTCCTCCTCCCATTTGTCCTCTTTACCTCCTCCTCCCCTCCGTCCTCTTTACCTCCTCCTCTCCCCTGTCTTCTTTACCTCCTCCTCCCATCCGTCCTCTTTACCTCCTCCTCCCCCCGTCCTCTTTACCTCCTCCTCCCCTCTGTCCTCTTTACCTCCTCCTCCCCCCCGTCCTCTTTACCTCCTCCTCCCCTCCGTCCTCTTTACCTCCTCCTCCCCCCGTCCTCTTTACCTCCTCCTCCCCCCTGTCCTCTTTACCTCCTCCTCCCCTCCGTCCTCTTTACCTCCTCCTCCCCCCTGTCCTCTTTACCTCCTCCCCCCGTCTTCTTTACCTCCTCCTCCCCCCGTCCTCTTTACCTCCTCCTCCCCTCTGTCCTCTTTACCTCCTCCTCCCCCCCGTCCTCTTTACCTCCTCCTCCCCTCCGTCCTCTTTACCTCCTCCTCCCCTCTGTCCTCTTTACCTCTCCCTCCCCCCGGTCCTCTTTACCTCTTCCTCTCCCCCGTCCTCTTTACCTCCTCCTCCCATCTGTCCTCTTTACCTCCTCCTCCCCCCCGTCCTCTTTACCTCCTCCTCCCATCCGTCCTCATTACCTCCTCCTCTCCCCCGTCCTCTTTACCTCCTCCTCCCATTCGTCCTCTTTACCTCTCCCTCCCCCCGGTCCTCTTTACCTCTTCCTCTCCCCCGTCCTCTTTACCTCCTCCTCCCATCTGTCCTCTTTACCTCCTCCTCCCCCCTGTCCTCTTTAACTCCTCCTCCCATCCGTCCTCATTACCTCCTCCTCTCCCCCGTCCTCTTTACCTCCTCCTCCCATTCGTCCTCTTTACCTCCTCCTCCCCTCCGTCCTCTTTACCTCCTCCTCTCCCCCGTCTTCTTTACCTCCTCCTCCCATCCGTCCTCTTTACCTCCTCCTCCCCCGGTCCTCTTTACCTCCTCCTCCCATCTGTCCTCTTTACCTCCTCCTCTCCCCCGTCCTCTTTACCTCCTCCTCCCATTCGTCCTCTTTACCTCTCCCTCCCCCCGGTCCTCTTTACCTCTTCCTCTCCCCGTCCTCTTTACCTCCTCCTCCCCCCGTCATCTTTACCTCCTTCTCCCCCCGTCCTCTTTACCTCCTCCTCCCCTCTGTCCTCTTTACCTCTCCCTCCCCCCGGTCCTCTTTACCTCTTCCTCTCCCCCGTCCTCTTTACCTCCTCCTCCCATCTGTCCTCTTTACCTCCTCCTCCCCCCCGTCCTCTTTACCTCCTCCTCCCATCCGTCCTCATTACCTCCTCCTCTCCCCCGTCCTCTTTACCTCCTCCTCCCATTCACCCTCTTTACCTCCTCCTCCCCTCCGTCCTCTTTACCTCTTCCTCTCCCCCGTCCTCTTTACCTCCTCCTCCCATCTGTCCTCTTTACCTCCTCCTCCCCCCCGTCCTCTTTACCTCCTCCTCCCATCCGTCCTCATTACCTCCTCCTCTCCCCCGTCCTCTTTACCTCCTCCTCCCATTCGTCCTCTTTACCTCTCCCTCCCCCCGGTCCTCTTTACCTCTTCCTCTCCCCCGTCCTCTTTACCTCCTCCTCCCATCTGTCCTCTTTACCTCCTCCTCCCCCCTGTCCTCTTTAACTCCTCCTCCCATCCGTCCTCATTACCTCCTCCTCTCCCCCGTCCTCTTTACCTCCTCCTCCCATTCGTCCTCTTTACCTCCTCCTCCCCTCCGTCCTCTTTACCTCCTCCTCTCCCCCGTCTTCTTTACCTCCTCCTCCCATCCGTCCTCTTTACCTCCTCCTCCCCCGGTCCTCTTTACCTCCTCCTCCCATCTGTCCTCTTTACCTCCTCCTCTCCCCCGTCCTCTTTACCTCCTCCTCCCATTCGTCCTCTTTACCTCTCCCTCCCCCCGGTCCTCTTTACCTCTTCCTCTCCCCGTCCTCTTTACCTCCTCCTCCCCCCGTCATCTTTACCTCCTTCTCCCCCCGTCCTCTTTACCTCCTCCTCCCCTCTGTCCTCTTTACCTCTCCCTCCCCCCGGTCCTCTTTACCTCTTCCTCTCCCCCGTCCTCTTTACCTCCTCCTCCCATCTGTCCTCTTTACCTCCTCCTCCCCCCCGTCCTCTTTACCTCCTCCTCCCATCCGTCCTCATTACCTCCTCCTCTCCCCCGTCCTCTTTACCTCCTCCTCCCATTCACCCTCTTTACCTCCTCCTCCCCTCCGTCCTCTTTACCTCCTCCTCCCCCCGTCCTCTTTACCTCCTCCTCCCCCCGTCTTCTTTACCTCCTCCTCCCCCTGTCCTCTTTACCTCCTCCTCCCCTCTGTCCTCTTTACCTCCTCCTCCCCCCGTCCTCTTTACCTCCTCCTCCCCTCCGTCCTCTTTACCTCCTCCTCCCCTCTGTCCTCTTTACCTCTCCCTCCCCCCGGTCCTCTTTACCTCTTCCTCTCCCCTGTCCTCTTTACCTCCTCCTCCCATCTGTCCTCTTTACCTCCTCCTCCCCCCCGTCCTCTTTACCTCCTCCTCCCATCCGTCCTCTTTACCTCCTCCTCCCCTTCATCCTCTTTACATCCTCCTCTCCCCCGTATTCTTTACCTCCTCCTCCCATTCGTCCTCTTTACCTCCTCCTCCCCTCCGTCCTCTTTACCTCCTCCTCTCCCCTGTCTTCTTTACCTCCTCCTCCCATCTATCCTCTTTACCTCCTCCTCTCCCCCGTCCTCTTTACCACCTCCTCCTCCCCCTGTCCTCTTTACCTCCTCCTCCCCCATTCCTCTTTACCTCCTCCTCCTCTCTGTCCTCTTTACCTCCTCCTCTCCCCAGTCCTCTTTACCTCCTCCTCCCCTCTGTCCTTTTTACCTCCTCCTCCCCCCCGTCCTCTTTACCTCCTCCTCCCCTCCGTCCTCTTTACCTCCTCCTCCCCCCCGTCCTCTTTACCTCCTCCTCCCCTCCGTCCTCTTTACCTCCTCCTCCCCCCCGTCCTCTTTACCTCCTCCTCCCCCGTCTTCTTTACCTCCTCCTCCCCCCGTCCTCTTTACCTCCTCCTCCCCTCTGTCCTCTTTACCTCCTCCTCCCTCTGTCCTCTTTACCTCCTCCTCCCCTCCGTCCTCTTTACCTCCTCCTCCCCCCGTCCTCTTTTCCTCCTCCTCCCCCCGTCCTCTTTACCTCCTCCTCCCCCCGTCTTCTTTACCTCCTCCTCCCCCCGTCCTCTTTACCTCCTCCTCCCCTCTGTCCTCTTTACCTCCTCCTCCCCCCGTCCTCTTTACCTCCTCCTCCCCCCGTCCTCTTTACCTCCTCCTCCCCTCCGTCCTCTTTACCTCCTCCTCCCCTCTGTCCTCTTTACCTCTCCCTCCCCCCGGTCCTCTTTACCTCTTCCTCTCCCCCGTCCTCTTTACCTCCTCCTCCCATCTGTCCTCTTTACCTCCTCCTCCCCCCCGTCCTCTTTAACTCCTCCTCCCATCCGTCCTCATTACCTCCTCCTCTCCCCCGTCCTCTTTACCTCCTCCTCCCATTCGTCCTCTTTACCTCTCCCTCCCCCCGGTCCTCTTTACCTCTTCCTCTCCCCCGTCCTCTTTACCTCCTCCTCCCATCTGTCCTCTTTACCTCCTCCTCTCCCCCTGTCCTCTTTACCTCCTCCTCCCATCCGTCCTCATTACCTGCTCCTCCCATTCGTCCTCTTTACCTCTCCCTCCCCCCGGTCCTCTTTACCTCTTCCTCTCCCCCGTCCTCTTTACCTCCTCCTCTCATCTGTCCTCTCCCCCTGTCCTCTTTACCTCCTCCTCCCATCCGTCCTCATTACCTCCTCCTCTCCCCCGTCCTCTTTACCTCCTCCTCCCATTCGTCCTCTTTACCTCCTCCTCCCCTCCGTCCTCTTTACCTCCTCCTCCCCCCGTCTTCTTTACCTCCTCCTCCCATCCGTCCTCTTTACCTCCTCCCCCCGTCCTCTTTACCTCCTCCTCCCCCCGTCATCTTTACCTCCTCCTCCCCCCGTCCTCTTTACCTCCTCCTCCCCTCTGTCCTCTTTACCTCTCCCTCCCCCCGGTCCTCTTTACCTCTTCCTCTCCCCCGTCCTCTTTACCTCCTCCTCCCATCTGTCCTCTTTATCTCCTCCTCCCCCCGTCCTCTTTACCTCCTCCTCCCATCCGTCCTCATTACCTCCTCCTCTCCCCTGTCCTCTTTACCTCCTCCTCCCATTCACCCTCTTTACCTCCTCCTCCCCTCCGTCCTCTTTACCTCCTCCTCCCCCCCGTCCTCTTTACCTCCTCCTCCCCCCGTCCTCTTTACCTCCTCCTCCCCTCTGTCCTCTTTACCTCTCCCTCCCCCCGGTCCTCTTTACCTCTTCCTCTCCCCTGTCCTCTTTACCTCCTCCTCCCATCTGTCCTCTTTACCTCCTCCTCCCCCCCGTCCTCTTTACCTCCTCCTCCCATCCGTCCTCATTACCTCCTCCTCTCCCATTCCTCTTTACCTCCTCCTCCCATTCGTCCTCTTTACCTCCTCCTCCCCTTCAGCCTCTTTACCTCCTCCTCTCCCCCGTCTTCTTTACCTCCTCCTCCCATTTGTCCTCTTTACCTCCTCCTCCCCTCCGTCCTCTTTACCTCCTCCTCTCCCCCGTCTTCTTTACCTCCTCCTCCCATCCGTCCTCTTTACCTCCTCCTCCCCCCTCCTCTTTACCTCCTCCTCCCATCTGTCCTCTTTACCTCCTCCTCTCCCCCGTCCTCTTTACCAACTCCTCCTCACCCTGTCCTCTTTACCTCCTCCTCCCCCATTCCTCTTTACCTCCTCCTCCTCTCTGTCCTCTTTACCTCCTCCTCTCCCCAGTCCTCTTTACCTCCTCCTCCCCTCTGTCCTTTTTACCTCCTCCTCCCCCCCGTCCTCTTTACCTCCTCCTCCCCTCCGTCCTCTTTACCTCCTCCTCCCCCCCGTCCTCTTTACCTCCTCCTCCTCCCCTCAGTCCTCTTTACCTCCTCCTCCCCCCCCGTCCTCTTTACCTCCTCCTCCCCCCGTCTTCTTTACCTCCTCCTCCCCCCGTCCTCTTTACCTCCTCCTCCCCTCTGTCCTCTTTACCTCCTCCTCCCTCTGTCCTCTTTACCTCCTCCTCCCCTCCGTCCTCTTTACCTCCTCCTCCCCCGTCCTCTTTACCTCCTCCTCCCCCCGTCCTCTTTACCTCCTCCTCCCCTCCGTCCTCTTTACTTCCTCCTCCCCTCCGTCCTCTTTACCTCCTCCTCCCCTCCGTCCTTTTTACCTCCTCCTCCCCCCCGTCCTCTGTTCCTCCTCCTTCCCTCCGTCCTCTTTACCTCCTCCTCCCCTCCGTCCTCTTTACCTCCTCCTGCCCTCCGTCCCCTTTACCTCCTCCTGCCCTCCGTCCCCTTTACCTCCTCCTCCCCTCCGTCCTCTTTACCTCCTCCTCCCCTCCATCCTCTTTACCTCCTCCTCCCCTCCGCCATCTTTACCTCCCCCCATCCTCTTTACCTTCTCCTCCCCTCCATCCTCTTTACCTCCTCCTCCCCTCCGTCCTCTTTACCTCCTCCTGCCCCCCGTCCTCTTTACCTCCTCCTCCCCTTCGTCCTCTTTACCTCCTCCTCCCCTCCGTCCTCTTTACCTCCTCCCCCCGTCCTCTTTACCTCCTCCTCCCCTCTGTCTGCTATCCATCATGAGATCTGACTTTAATATGCTTTAGCAAGGAATATAAGCCAGTCATCACGCAGGTGAGGCCCAGGCACTGCCACACGGCACATTTCATAGGCCAGTAAGCGTCAGCGGAAGCCAGCTGTAGCTCCGCTAATGCTGCTATTTATTCCGTCAGGCAGAGCCGGATCCATCCGTCACTCCCAGCCGTCTCACCAGACACCCCCGCCCACACCTTTTATGGAGCCATGAGCCGCTCCTTAGTTAACATAATTGTATCTCTTGATTGGTCTTTTGTATGGGAGAAAGGGAAGAGGGTAGAGAGAGAGACAGACAAACAGATGTTATAGACAAAGTACAGAAAGTACTGCAGTTTTTAAAATAAAACCATCAAGGTTTGAACCTTCTTTCCTCCTTGAGGGAAATCAGGGCTGGGCTTTCCTATAGGGGTTCTAGCAGTATGACACTATGTGACCTCAATATTCCAGGAATAATAAGTCACTTACACCTCTGTGGTCGTCAAGGACAATAGTCCTTGCCCTGTGCTGAGCCAGGGCACTGTGGATCACTGGTGCACAGCAGTCTACGGGAATTAACTCACAACAGAACGAAAGAGTACATTTTTTTGTAGTTGTTAATGACTTCAATTACTCTATTAGTCTATTAGCCCATATCATCTTCACATGGGAACAGTGAGGTCAAAAAAGTTAAAAGTACATCTTTGAAAAATAAATGAGAGAAAACCTGATGTAAAAAAAGATGGATTTTAACATCTGGAATTAGGAACATCTGGAATTAGCATGCATAATAATGTAAGTCACAGTGCAACTTAGTCATCTTTAATAAATGAAAGACACCATTATGACTTAATTACTGTACCATATTATTACAGTACTATGAATACAATAAATACAACTTTGGGTTCCGTTCTTTAAAGTCATTCAATATACAGTACTTCCCCATAATTGTGTGTAGCAGCTAATTGTTTTGTAACAAATGGACATGCTCAAAACCCCTGATCAGTAAAATGCAAATCCTGTAGAAGTGTTCATGACCTTTGCGTTAGTCCCCTTTTCTGAGCAAAGCCAGCTGGAGCTAATTGTGGTGAATGGTTGCCTTCATAGTTCTTGTAAAGTCACTCAAATGGTCTAGAACTGTGACTAAAGACCTGAATATCAGCAGTTGTTGTTCTACCCTATGGTTTGTCTCTATTTGATCCACAACCCCCCCCCCCCCTCATACTCATTCTCCAGCTGTTAAATTCATCTGGCACACTGCTCACAATAACCCTGACCTCCATTACTATTGATGGGACCGCCATATTTTATCCCTCCGGTCATTTCACAGTCATGCTAATAGTGCAGTACAGTAAACCAACCATCCTAAGGGGAAATAGCCTGAACCGCTGTAAATTTTGAATGAAAAGCTGAAAAAAAAACGATTGAAAAATAATTCCAAAGTTTCTTTACGACAATGGTCACCAACCACTGGAGAGCTACAGGCTCGATGTTCCATCCCAACTGCTTCAACTTATTCAATGTTATCCAGGACCATGATCGGGTTCCCTTCTATCTGCATCAGGGGATCCTCCTGACCTGAGTTACCTTCTATCTGCATCTCCCCATGGTTTCTCTATGGAGGGGATCCTCTTGACCTGAGTTACCTTCTATCTGCATCTCCCCATGGTTTCTCTATGGAGGGGATCCTCCTGACCTGAGTTACCTTCCGTCTGCATCTCCCCATGGTTTCTCTATGGAGGGGATCCTCCTGACCTGAGTTACCTTCTATCTGCATCTCCCCCTGGTTTCTCTATGGAGGGGATCCTCCTGACCTGAGTTACCTTCTATCTGCATCTCCCCCTGGTTTCTCTATGGAGGGGATCCTCCTGACCTGAGTTACCTTCTATCTGCATCTCCCCCTGGTTTCTCTATGGAGGGGATCCTCCTGACCTGAGTTACCTTCTATCTGCATCTCCCCATGGTTTCTCTATGGAGGGGATCCTCCTGACCTGAGTTACCTTCTATCTGCATCTCCCCATGGTTTCTCTATGGTGGGGATCCTCCTGACCTGAGTTACCTTCTATCTGCATCTCCCCCTGGTTTCTCTATGGAGGGGATCCTCCTGACCTGAGTTACCTTCTATCTGCATCTCCCCCTGGTTTCTCTATGGAGGGGATCCTCCTGACCTGAGTTACCTTCTATCTGCATCTCCCCCTGGTTTCTCTATGGAGGGGATCCTCCTGACCTCAGTTACCTTCTATCTGCATCTCCCCATGGTTTCTCTATGGTGGGGATCCTCCTGACCTGAGTTACCTTCTATCTGCATCTCCCCCTGGTTTCTCTATGGAGGGGATCCTCCTGACCTGAGTTACCTTCTATCTGCATCTCCCCCTGGTTTCTCTATGGAGGGGATCCTCCTGACCTGAGTTACCTTCTATCTGCATCTCCCCCTGGTTTCTCTATGGAGGGGATCCTCCTGACCTGAGTTACCTTCTATCTGCATCTCCCCCTGGTTTCTCTATGGAGGGGATCCTCCTGACCTGAGTTACCTTCCGCCTGCCTCTCCCCATGGTTTCTCTATGGAGGGGATCCTCCTGACCTGAGTTACCTTCCGTCTGCATCTCCCCATGGTTTCTCTTTGGAGGGGATCCTCCTGACCTGAGTTACCTTCCGTCTGCATCTCCCCCTGGTTTCTCTATGGAGGGGATTCTCCTGACCTGAGTTACCTTCCGTCTGCATCTCCCCCTGGTTTCTCTATGGAGGGGATTCTCCTGACCTGAGTTACCTTCCGTCTGCATCTCCCCCTGGTTTCTCTTTCTCGCATGGTGATGAATGCCTGGTGGTGTCGATGGCCTACCCTGTTGCGATTCAGTGGGTTTTTGTAATAACTGATAGAATGTCTGGTTGGTGAGGAAACTTAGGGTCCATTCTCATTCACCAGAATTAAGGAGAATTCCGAGAGATTCGAGAGGTATCGATTCTCAAGAGACATTACTGTGATGTAAACCTGTGTATTTCTCTCGTCTTGAACACTACCTCCGGAAGTCGACCACGATACTCGCCCGACCATTGCCCCCCCTCTAAGCAGGACAATGTAAGCAAAATTGTCTCATTGAGCCCAACGATCATACAGTAAAAATACTAATAGCAGAACAATGTTTTTGAAACATCTGAAATGTAGAGATTTTCATGATATTTGAAATTGTAGTAACAGCTACAGTTTTGTTCTCCCCTTCGCTGTTCTGAGACACCATCCAGGCGAGAAGCTAATCAACTCAAAATCTAAATCCAATAGGACCTTCATCATCATTATAGTTATTGATAGGGCGTTGAAAGCAGGACTGCTCTGTGGACCACTCCATGCTCTGATTTACTTTATGGATTAACTGTCGCTAGACCAGAGCAAACAACCGCTTGAGGGAAGGGGAGAGGGGCCCCCACCACGAGTCTGAGGTGCGTCTGTCAGAGCAGCAGCATAGATGTTGGGAGGGGAGTGTATACTGTATATACACACATATACACAGCTTGTGTATGGTTCTCTGTTATACCAATCATTTCTATACTATGGCAGCCCCCAACACAGACAGGGCTTCTCTTCTCTCAGTTCTTATCTTCCCTACTTCTCCTTTTACTCAAACTCAAAGACCATCCATTCCATTAGTCTGTGTGGTCGCTCACTTTTCAATGGGATTCAATTTCCATACTGAAGGAGAAATACAGCCTAACATGTTGGCACATGTTAGTGATTTCAGTCACTAACCCATCACTTTGTCAGTCAAACACTAACTTATATATATACTGTAATCCCAGGTACACTGTCTGGGGCCTCATTATGAAGCCATTGGTGACTGGTTGAGACAGGAAGTTGTATTTACAGCCTGGCTCCTTTTGTACTTTTACAGAAATCCTCCCTGTCTCCCTCCCGACAAAGGCAGATATGACTGGCCACTAAATCTTCTGATAAATGGCCGCCCTATACAGCACCAACGGAGGCTCAGGGGGGGGAAGGAGAAGCTCTACGATCGATACAAACAGGGTTTGCCATCATTTTCCTTTTACACAGCAGAATCATAGATTCCCGTAAAGAATCCACCCTCACAATTAGAGCAGTGTGTGTGGAGAGTGGAAGGGTGATTACATTTGTGGAGAAGGAGCGCAAAAGGAGAGAGCGACGAGAAGAGAAGAAAGGTTGTGCCTCCTCTTGGCTCTTCTCGCCCTCCTCATCGGCCCCAGGCGACCTGAAGCAGTCTGTGTTTATAAGCCCATTGTATGCAGGCCCAAAGAGCGCCTGTCAGCGGGCACAAACTGTAAATACCTAGAGATGTGAGTTGAGGCACAGTCCCCAGTACCCTTCACCTCTCCGTCAAGTTGTGCAGGGACAGAGAGGAGAGTGGTCAGAGCACAGTCCTAACACATTACTATGACACACCATCCCAGCCCCTCATCTCCAATGCTAAACAAATAATCAGAAAAGAAATGGCCTCTATTTGATTAGTGGTAGATATATTCATGACACGTGCCCACGTTGGTTTTTCCGCCCATCTGATATCGACGGCTTATGTTGTGGGAGAGAAGAGGTATGAAAATGAGATATGGTTATGATTGGAGTGAATTTTAGGAGGAAGAAATGTAGCGATCTAAGCTGGAAGGTCCTGGACATCATCACTCAATACAGCAATAACAACAGAAGCTTTCGGAAAAGATAGAAAGATAACCTTTTAAGAAAAAGTCATTTTAAAATCAGAAGCAATATCCCCCCCAAAAATATGAAAGTTGCAGAGGAACATTGATTATAATACTCTCAAGACCAAGATAATACCACAGCATAGTAAAGTATTAAAAGATTGTGATTTAACCTTGACAGTGTATTACAGAACAATACCCAGTAAGACCAGGGGATTAACGAGACCCTGAACCTGGAGACTCAGGGGGATAACAAACACAGTGAGAGGGAGATAGAATGACTGAGTTATAGTCTCTCAAGCCCAGACAGACACAACAACCATCGCAGTCCCATTATGGTAACTCTGGTGTACAGCACACTGCCTTGTTACTGTCCTTCATTCCGCACACAGCCATCGCCGCACACGTAAGCCCGCACACTCACTCTCTCTCAGAAGCACTTCAGTTAGGCCATGGTTCACTCAGAAGTGTGGTCCACTCAAGACAGACAGAACAGCCCTGCCTCTAACACTCTCTCCCCTGGACACATCCTGACCTTTACCATGACTTACACACACTAATGATGGCACAGTGCCCCACTGCAACACACACACCCCCACTAGAGAAAAATACAATTCATTGGCAGAACTGATGCAACAAAGCCAAATAGAATGATACGTTTATAACAATGTGCACCACAGTTGTTTTTTATGACCCTTTAAAAACTACTACTACTGGTTTGATGGTTGTAGCCATCCATTGTACCATTAACAATCACCCATATTAGAAAACTTATTTCATTTCAAACTTCACATTCTTTTCCAGAGCCAACATCAGATGATGACAACTGAGAAACATACCCCAGGGGTTGAGGTTTCTTTTCACTGGTTCTCTCACCTCTGTCAATTCATCAATTAGAGACAGAGGGATAGAAGATGGGGTGATGCTGGATAGGGAGAGGGTGCTGGGGGAACTCAAGGACAGCCAAGTCAATGGAGCATCAGAGAAAGAGGAAAGGGTGATTAAACAAATAGAAAGAGGACAGGCATGAAACACTTGACCTCTAACTTAACGTCAACAAAACAAAGGAGATGATCGTGGACTTCAGGAAGAGGAAGCACCCCCCCACCCATGGGACAGTAGTGGAGAAGGTGGAAAGTTTTAAGTTCCTCGGCGTACACATCATGGGCAAACTGAAATGGTCCACCCACACAGACAGTCTGGTGAAGAAAGCGCCTCTTCAACCTCAGGAGGCTGAAGAAATTTGGCTTGTCATCTAAAAAACACTCTCAAACTTTTACAGATACACAATGGAGAGCATCCTGTCGGGCTGCATCACCGGCTGGTACGGCAACTGCACCGCCCTCAACCGTAAGGCTCTCCAGAGGGTAGTGCGGTCTGCACAACGCATCACCGGGGACAAACTACCTCCCCTCCAGGACACCCACAGCACCCAATGTCACAGGAAGACCAATAAGATCATCAAGGACAACATCCACCCGAGCCACTGCCTGTTCACCCTGCTATCATCCAGAAGGCGAGGTCAGTACAGGTGCATCAAAGCAGGGAACGAGAGACTGAAAAACAGCTTCTATCTCAAGGCCATCAGACTGTTAAACTGCCACCACTAACATAGAGAGGCTGCTGCCAACATACAGACTCAAATCTCTGACCACTTAAATAAATGGATTTAATAAAGGTATCACTAGTCACTTTAAATAATACCACTTTAATAATGTTTACAAATCCTACATTACTCATCTCATATGTATATACTGTACTCTATACCATCTACTGCATCTTGTCTATGCCGTTAGGCCATCGCTCATCCATATATCTATGTACATATTCTTATTCATGCCTTTACACTTGTGTGTATAAGGTAGTTGTTGTGAATTTGCTAGATTACGTGTTAGATATTACTGGAACTAAAAGCACAAGCATTCCACTACCCTCGCATTAACATCTGCTAACCATGTGTTTGTGTCCAATAAAAATGGGATTTGATGTGGCCATGTGTCAGAAAAGACCATTTTCCTGACTATAAACATGAATACTGAATATATCATCTATGAAATAATATAGCTTTGCTGACAAGCGGTAGTGAAATGAATGCTAGTTTGATGGCACTCAACTAGGGAAGTTTACCGTAAGGGAAAATACCAGCCACCCTACACAATCTCAACAATTCAGTCATGCACGGCATTCAGTGGAAACGTCATGTGTTCTCAGGGTACTTTACTGTACATGAGGGGAAAACAAGGTTCCTTTATAAGGCCTGGTAGAGGAAGTATTTTAAAGCTCTAAAACATGCATTAAATGTGAGAGGTTTAGAGTGGTGTGTGTGTGTACGTGTTTGTGTGTGTCACAGGTCAATAAATCCTCTAGGTGGGAGCGTTTCCTTATTGAGCATCTGTCACTTAGTGCGTGTCACAGCCCACCTGCCAGCCAGCGTGTCAGGGGCTGATTGTGTGTCAGCACTTATCTGTCCAACGAGGGAGAAGTCCCTCTCTCTGGGTCTTGGCAGGGCAATGTGTGAGTTAAAGTAGACCTCAGCTGGCATGTCTAAAAATCACTGCCAATTGTGTGTTTGTTTCTAAACGCTGCTTACATAGCAATGAGTAATAGTATTCATATGCATTTGTATGTAAGGTCCTCTCCAGGTCAGTGTGTTTGTAGCTGACTTTTCTCTGACAACCATGGTCTGTGGGGAATTCTCTGGGGTGGTCTGGATGCGTTTTTGCCTCTTGGTGGACTGTGTGTGATAGACCACCCCCCGGCTGTGTTGTGGAGGTGCAGTGTGACTGATGGGCAGCCCAGTAGGGAGCTACAGCCTCCTCATATGCCACCAGCTAAGGGGATCCATTATCGCAGACAGCCCTGGAATAGTGCGGGTGACTCAACAGGCAGGAGGTGGGCTTGTTCATCAGGCTTCCCTCACGTTCCAAAGGCCCGGGTAATCAATCCTGGTGCATCAGAGCTGGGAGCATCCACATGCACACATTGTCATCATCAGGCCCTGCTTCTCTATATTCTACTCGCTGTGCTGTCCGCCCTCACTGAGGTAATGGGTGACATCAGTCATGATAACGCCACCTGGCCACCTATCGTAGTGTGGTGTGTAGTAAGGCTCTCACCTTAGGACAGGAGAGGACAACTAGGGACACCAGTTTTTGGGAGAAAAACAATACTGTTAGTGAATAAAATTTGACTTAACCACAGCCTCAGTAATGAAACGTTTACAATCTACCCAGGTTGACACTCAATTGACTGAAGTAGAACCTTGAGACAAAACAAGAAGTTTGCCATTATGATTTGTTTTCTATGTACAAATAAAACATGGTTGGAATTCAGACATTTTTATTTTTAAGTTAAGACTCAATCCATTTCCAAACGATAGCTAGAATATCTGAAATAAAATAAACGCAACATGTTGGTCAACATGTGTTGATTTCATGAGCTGATAAAAAAAAAACTGACATTTTCCATAAGCACAAAAAGCTTCTCCCCCCAATTTTGAGCACAAATTTGTTAACATCCCTGTTAGTGAGCATTTCTCCTTTGCCAAGATATTCCATCCACCTGGCAGGTGTGGCATATCAATAAGCTGATTAAACGGCATGATCATTACACAGGTGTACCTTGTGCTGTGGACAATAAAACAGCCACTCTAAAATGGGCAGTTTTCATACAACACAATACCACAGATGTATCACGTTTTAAGGGAGGATGCAAATGGCATACTGACTGCAGGAATGTCCACCAGAGGCGTTGCCAGATAATTTTATGTACATTTCTCTGACATAAGCAGCCTCCAACTTCATTTGGAGAATTTGGCAGTACGTCCAACCGGCCTCACGACATGTAACCATGCCAGCCCAGGACTTGCACATCCGGCTTTTTCACCTGCGGGATCGTCTGTGACCAGCCACCCCGACAGCTGATGAAACGGATGAGTATTTATGTTTGTAATTTAAAGCCCTTTTGTGGGGAAAAACTAATTCTGATGAGCTGGTCCTGGTTCCCTAATCTATGGATTTCACATTACTTGGCAGGGGCACAGCCATTGGTGGGCCTGGAAGGGCATAGCCCACCAATGGCTGCGCCCCTGCCAAGTCATGTGAAATCCATAGATTAGGGCCTAATGAATTTATTTAAATTTACTTATGAACTGTAGCACAGTAAAATCATTAGTTACCAGCCTCAGAAATTGCAGCCCAATAAATGCTTCACAGAGTTCAAGTAACAGACACCTCAACATCAACTGTTCAGAGGAGACTACGCGAATGAGGCCTTCGAAACCACTACTAAAGGACATCAATAAGAAGAGACTTGCTTGGTCCAAGAAACACGAGCAATGGACATTAGACCGGTGGAAGTCTGATGAGTCCAAATTTGAGATTTTTGGTTCCACCCACCGTGTCTTTGTGAGATGCAGAGTTGGTAAACAGATGATCTCTGCATGTGTGGTTCCAACCGTGAAGCATGGAGGTGGTGGTGTGATGGTGCTTTTCTGGTGATTTATTAAGAATTCAAGGAACACTTAACCAGCATGGCTACCACAGCATTCTGCAGTGATGGTTTGCGCTTAGTGGGACTATCATTTGTTTTTCAACAGGACAATGACCCAAAACACACCTCCAGGCTGTATAAGGGCTAATTGACCAAGAAGGAAAGTGGAGTGCTGCATCAGATAACCTGGCCTGCACAATCACCTGACCTCAACCCAAGTGAAATGGTTTGGGATGAGTTGGACCGCAGAGTGAAGGAAAATTAGCCAATAAATGCTCAGCGTATGTGGGAACTCCTTCAAGACTGTTGGAAAAGCATTCCAGGTGAAGCTGGTTGAGAGAATGCCTAGAGTGTGCAAAGCTGTCATCAAGGCAAAGGGTGGCTACTTTAAAAAATCCTAAATATATTATTTGGTTACTACATGTGTGTTATTTCATAGTTTTACAATGTAGAAAATAGTAAAAAATAAAGAATAACCCTTGAATGAGTAGAGTTTAGGAAACTCAGTTGGGGGTCTCAATTTACTGTTGAGAGTTAGAATAGTACAATACACAAAGTGCAATTTAAAAATGTGGTTGTGCAGCAGCAGTTTCTCTTGCTATGTCAGACAGTAACTCAATTACTCAATTAACTTATCTTACCTAACATTTTTTGGATTGGTAAATTTGTTTACATAGCTGGGTGATAGACTATCTACCGACCGGGGAGACCCCCATTGATTTTGTTAGTCACTCACTCAGATCTCATTAAAAAAATCAATTAAAAGAAAATTCTCTCTGCCCAATGGCAAAATGTGTAGAATTGCAGGAAAGGAACTGGCTCTGACTTCATGTGTGGGTATAGATGTAGGTACGTAGTAGAGGTCGACCGATTAATCAGAATGGCCAATTAATTAGGGCCGATTTCAATCGGAAATCGGTATTTTTGGACACCGACTTTGCCAATTTTTTACTATATTCTTTTACGCCTTTATTTAAACTCTTATTTAACTAGGTAAGTCAGTTAAGAACACATTCTTATTTTTTTCAATGACGGCCTAGGAACGGTGGGTTAACTGCCTTGTTCAGTGGCAGAACAACAGATTTTTACCTTGTCAGCTCAGGGATTCAATCTTGCAACCTTACAGTTAACTAGTCCAACGCTCGAACCACCTGCCTCTCATTGCACTCCACGAGGAGCCTGCCTGTTACGCGAATGCAGTAGAAGCCAAGGTAAGTTGCTAGCTAGCATTAAACTTACCCTGACTCTGCGTTCATTGCACGCAGAGTCAGGGTATATGCAACAGTTTGGGGCGCCTAATTTGCTAGAATTTTACGTAATTATGACATAACATTGAAGGTTGTGCAATGTAACAGGAATATTTAGACTTATTGATGCCACCGTTAGATAAAATACGGAACGGTTCCGTATTTCACTGAAAGAATAAACGTCTTGTTTTCGAGATGATAGTTTCCGGATTCGACCATATTAATGACCTAAGGCTCGTATTTCTGTGTGTTATTATGTTTTAACTAAGTCAATGATTTGATAGAGCAGTCTAACTGAGCGATGGTAGGCACCAGCAGGCTAGTAAGCAAACGGCTCTTTCGTGCGTTTTGCCAGTAGTTCTTCGCTGTGCTTCAAGCATTGCGCTGTTTATGACTTCAAGCCTATCAACTCCCGAGATGAGACTGGTGTAATCAATGTGAAATGGCTAGCTAGTTAGCGGGGTGCGCGCTAATAGCGTTTCAAACGTCACTTGCTCTGAGCCTTGCAGTGGTTGTTTCCCTTGCTCTGCATGGGTAACGCTGCTTCGAGGGTGGCTGTTGTCGTTGTGTTGCTGGTTTGAGCCCAGGGAGGAGCGAGGAGAGGGACGGAAGCTATACTGTTACACTGGCAATACTAGAGTGCCTATAAGAACATCCAATAGTGAAAGGTTAATGAAATACAAATGGTATAGAGGGAAATAGTCCTATAATTCCTATAATAACTACAACCTAAAACTTCTTACCTGGGAATATTGAAGACTCATGTTAAAAGGAACCACCAGCTTCCATATGTTCTCATGTTCTGAGCAAGGAACTGAAACGTTAGCTTTCTTACATAGTACATATTGCACTTTTACGTTCTTCTCCAACACTTTGTTTTTGCATTATTTAAACCAAATTGAACATGTTTCATTATTTATTTGAGGCTAAATTGATTTTATTGAGGTATTATATTAAGTTAAAATAAGTGTTCATTCAGTATTGCTGTAATTGTCATTATTAGAAATAAAAATTTTAAAAAATGTAAAAAGGCCAATTAATAGGTATCTGCTTTTTTTTGTCCTCCAATAATCGCTATCGGTATTGAAAAATCATAATCGGTCGACCTCTAGTACGTAGACTTGCATGAGGAGTTCAGATTTTCTGTGGCCCCCACCAAAGTTTCCCCATCCCTGGTCTCGGGCATT
>NC_143022.1:21902500-21910000 GCF_057628025.1 Oncorhynchus mykiss
CCTGCTGTACTCAGCCTCTCCAGCTTCATGAGGAACAGCTGCCGGTCCAACCCTAATCCGCCAGCTCTCCTCAGCAGCGCGCATGCTGGTTCCCTCCAGCCAACATCAGTGTGGTACAGCAGTCTCTGCACCGCCTTTAGTCGGAAAGCAGCCATCCTGCTCTCCAGTTCCACCAAGCCCTGTCCTCCTTCGTGGACGGTCATGTACAAAACTGCTGCCTTCAGCCAGTGATGTCCCGACCAAAAGAAGTCCACCAGCTTGCGTTGCAGGTCTGCAAGCAGACCGGCGGGGGGGTTGAGGACAGCCAGTTTATGCCACAAGGAAGATGCCACCAGGTTGTTGATTATCAGCACCCTCCCTCTATATGACACTTGGGACAGGAGCCACCTCCACCTGGCCAGTCTTGACACCACTGCCTGTGACAGCCCCTCCCAGTTTTTGCTGACCCACCTCTCCGAGCCCAGGTACACCCCCAACACTTTAAGCCCTTCACAACCCCACTGCAAACCCCCTGGAAGCAGAGGAGGAGTCCTATCCCCCCATGCCCCACATAACAGAGCTTTGCTCTTGCCCCAGTTTACCTTAGCTGATGAAGCTCCCTCGTACACCTTCAGACTGGTCTCTAGTTCCTGCATATCTTGCCCATCCCTGACCATCACAGAAACATCATCTGCATATGCTGAGACTGCTATTCCTGTCACCACATCCATGCCTATCCAGCACACTCCCCGCAGTCTCCTGCGTAGCAGTCCTAAAAAAGGCTCAATGGCTAGTGTGTACAGCTGCCCAGATAGAGGGCATCCTTGTCTAATACCCCGTCTCACCCAGACTGGCCTACTGAGCCCCCCTCCCACCTTAACCATACATGACGCCCCAGCATACAACAGCTTCACACAGGTCACAAAACTCTTCCCAAACCCAAACACAGACATCACATTAAACAGATACTCATGATCCACTCTATCAAAAGCCTTCTCTTGATCTAAAGAGACCAGTCCAAAGTTCACATTAGAACCTCTCGACAAATCCAACATGTCCCTAATCAAGAACAAGTTGTCCGTGATTGAGCGTCCCGGTACACAATATGTCTGGTCCTTGTGTATTATAGAGTCCAGATGGGACTTCAGTCTGTTAGAGAGGACCTTGGCAAAAATCTTGTAGTCCGCACAGAGTAATGCCACAGGCCTCCAGTTCTTAAGTTCACACAAGTCCCCTTTTTTGGGCAGGAGAGTCAGAGCCGCCCGACGGCAGCTCATCGGCAACTCTCCTACCCTGACGCATTCACGCAACACGCAAAATAAATCCTGTCCAATTGTTCCCCAGAATTTTTTGTAAAATTCCACTGGAAGTCCATCGACCCCAGGTGCACGACCGGGGGACATCTGGGTTACTGCCTCTGCCAGTTCATGTGACAACAGAGGAATGTCCATTTCATCCCTCTGTGCCCGAGAGAGCTTAGGGAGTCCTGCGAACAAGACCTGAGCACACATAGGATCACACATTTCTGCCCTATACAATTCAGTATAAAACTCCACAGTCCGCTCCCGCATCTCCCCCACCACAGAGGTCACCCGCCCATCAGACAGCCGTAGACAATGCATACCCTTGGCTTCACTGCTCTGTCTTTCCAAACCAAAGAAGAAGGAGCTGGGAGCATCCATCTCCTTGAGCATGGAGAACCTAGCTCTTACAAGTGCTCCCTTTGCTTTAACCTGGAAAAAACTGCCCAGGTCCCTACGTAATTCGGCTAAGTTAGCCTGGAGGCCTACATTGCCTTGCCCCACCATCTCTACCTCCATCTCACTAATACACCGCTCTAGTTCCCCCAATACTCTCCTAGCCTCTGAGGATGAGAGAGCAGTATACTGTTGACAGAAAAGCCGAATTTGCACTTTCCCCACATCCCACCATTGACTCAGAGACTCATACTCCTCTCTTCGCTGCCCCCATCTTTCCCAAAAAGTCTGGAAACCTGAGCAAAAAGTGGCATCTTGTAAGAGCTTTACATTGAACTTCCAATAAGATGCCTGCCGGGGCCCTGGTGAAATAGACAGCCGAGCCATGGTTATGTGGTGATCCGAAAACCCCACTGGGAGAATGGTAGCACCCAGCAGCCTATTGCTCTGATTCCTGGACATGTAAAAGCGATCAAGTCGAGCTGCACTCACCCTAGCCCCAAAAACCTTCACCCACGTATACTGTCTTGTGTTTGGATGTTTAGTTCTCCAAACATCCACTAGGTCAAACTGATTAAAGATATCCCTTAACACTCCCACTGACACTGAATGAGGCTCTTCCCCATTTCTGTCTTTTGTAAAATCCATTGTACAGTTCCAGTCACCTCCGATCACCAGCGTCTCCTCAGGCGCTACTTGTGAGAGTTCCTGTCTAAGACTCCCAAATAGAACCCCTCTTTCTCTCCCTGTGTTAGGCGCATACACATTTATAAAGACAAAACACATGTTGTTAATTTCTGCTTTAACAACAAGCAACCTACCCCTACACACCTCCTTTGAGGAGCAAATTTTTACAGCCAGACCAGGTGCAAAAAGGACTGCCACCCCTGCACTAAGATTTGTCCCATGGCTCAACACACTTGCCCCTTTCCACCAGAGCCCCCAATCAACTTCATTCACCACATCACTATGCGTCTCCTGCAGAAACAACACCTGTACTTTTTTTTGTTTTACATATTCACCCAACACACTCCTCTTTCCCGCATCTCTGGCGCCATTTATATTGAGCGAGCCTACCCGAAGAGTCTCCATAAGAAGTGGGAGAAAAGCCAGCAGAGAAATAGACCAATAGCAAAGCTCAAAAAGCCCCAGTGTCAGTAAGAAATTAAACATCTAAACAGTGTCTGAAGGTAAACCTTTACGCACTGTTGTGACCCACTTCCTCAACCTAAACCGTTTCCTGGGTGAGAGGACACCATGCCCCTCATTTCTCATAGCATGTTGTACTGATCTTACAAACTTCCTAGGATCAGGAAAAAAAGCCTCAAGATTAACTTTTTTCCCCTTAGTCTCATTCAGGAACCTTGTCAGTTCTCTCAACGTGTACTTAGACCCCTCGGGTTGACTGGCTGTCAGCTCCGGGCCAATTGAAGAGGAGTCTGAAAAAAATAACTCCTCATCCTCTTCCTCAGACTCACTTTCCTCCTCTTCTCTATCTCCCACCCTGACCACCTGCCCTTTCTCTCTGGTTAGGGCCTCACCCACAGCAACAGGCAACATTTCCATGGTGCCTTTGTCCACACCCTTTTTCTTTTTCCTCTTGACACCCTCCTCCTCCCCCCCTAATCTCTTACACTTCCCCACTATACTCTCCTCATCCACTAGAATTACCTGACTAGACGCAGTATCATCTGCACCACCCTCCATAGCATGACTAGGGCCAGCCTCAGCTACACCACCCTCCATAGCATGACTAGGGCCAGCCTCAGCTACACCACCCTCCATAGCATGACTCGGCCCAGCATTATCTGCACCACCCTCCATAGCATGACTCTGCCCAGCATCATCTGCACCGCCCTCCATAGCATGTCTAGGCCCAGCCTCAGCTACCCCACCATCTCTAGCCTGACTAGACCCAGCCTCTGCTTCTCCACCATCTCTAGCCTGACTAGACCCAGCCTCCACTACCCTACCATCTCTAGCCTGACTAGACCCAGCCTCTGCTTCTCCACCATCTCTAGCCTGACTAGACCCAGCCTCCACTACCCTACCATCTCTAGCCTGACTAGGCCCAGCCTCATCTACACCACCATCTCTAGACTGACTAGGCCCAGCCTCTGCTATCTGCATCTCCTTACCCCCTGCATTTTGACCTCGATTTCCCCCACCTGCCGTTGTACCCTCACCTTGTCTATGGCCTTTATGTGGGCACGCAAAACTCTTGTGCCCCAAATCCCCACATTCAAAACACCGTAGACTATCTGTGCTGGCAAAACCGGCATAGAGCCCCTCCCCATGCCTCACTTTAAAATGCACATTTAGCTGTTGCTCATTATTGTTCAGAAACATAAACACTTGCCTCCTGAACGAAACAACGTGCTTAACGGCATCTGCCTGAAAACCTGCTGACAGTACACGGAAACCGCTAGCAAACTTACCAAAACGACTCAGCTCTTTCCTAATTTGATCATCCGTAATAAACGGAGGCAAATTTGCCACTACAACTCTTGTTGAAGGGGTAGAGAGAGGTGAAATTGACACCAACACATCCCTTACAAATATTCCGCTAGCAATTAGCCTACCGACCAAATTAGCCCTTTTCATGAACACAACCACAGCTTTGTTCATTCTAGAAGCAGAATGTATAAACTCAGCTCCTACCTGTTCACCGACCGCGAGCAGAACCTCCTCCACCTTAACTCCGTTCTCAGGAACACACCTGAATCCATGCTGTATCGACAGCGTCTCCTCCGCGCTAGGCTGAGAAGCCATTGCGCACACTACACCTTCCAACCCCCAGGAAAGTTACTCTGTCCTCTTCCACCCTAACTTTGAAAAAAAAACTTTGGATACCGCTAAAACAAATATTTAATTAACCCTCCACCATAGAAAATAACATGTAAATAAAAGAATCAAGAAAGTTAGTTAGGATAGAGCTTTCCACACCAAACACTCAAACTCCAAAAAACTCCCAGCATGCACCGAAAGAGAGAGAGAGAGAGAGAGAGAGAGAGAGAGAGAGTAGGAAAGAGAGAAAGAGAGAGAATGAGAGAGAGAGAGAGTAGGAAAGAGAGAAAGAGACAGAAAGAGAGAGAGACAGAGAGAGAGTAGGAAAGAGAGAAATAGAGAGAGAGTGGGAAAGAGAGAAAGAGAGAGATGTATTTTCCTGCCATAGCCTGAGGGACACTGAATAATAACATCTGCATAGTAAACAGTAACTTACTTATTATTACTATTATTGTTATTACTATAATTATTAATGTTTACTGTAGACTGTTACCATTTTATTGTTATTATTTTTGTATTTAATTTTGTATTATTATTTACTACCATTTTATATTATTATTTGCTATCATTTATAATTTTGTTACAATGTATATTGTATACATTGTTGCTTTGGCAATATTGACACAATGTTTTTCATGCCAATAAAGCAGCTTGAATTTGAATTTGAATTTGAGAGAGAGTAGGAAAGAGAGAAAGAGAGAGAGAGAGAGAGAAAGAGAGAAAGAGAGAGAGAGAGAGAGAGAGAGAGAGAGAGAGAGAGAGAGAGAGAGAGAGAGAGAGATAGAGAGAGAGAGAGAGTAGGAAAGAAATAAAGCGAGAGAATTAGAGAGAGAGAGAGTAGGAAAGAGAGAAAGAGACAGAAAGAGAGAGAGAGACAGAGATATAGTAGGAAAGAGAGCGAGAGAGAGAGAGTAGGAAAGAGAGAAATAGAGAGAGAGTAGGAAAGAAAGAGAGAGAGAGAGAGAGAGAGAGAGAGAGAGACAGAGAGAGAGAGCGCACAAGAGAGAGAGAGAGAGATAGTAGGAAAGAGAGAGAGAGAGATGGTAGGAAAGAGAGAGAGAGAGAGAGAGAGAGAGAAAGAGAGAGAGAGAGAGTAGGAAAGAGAGAAAGAGAGAGAATGAGAGAGAGAGAGAGTAGGAAAGAGAGAAAGAGACAGAAAGAGAGAGAGACAGAGAGAGAGTAGGAAAGAGAGAAATAGAGAGAGAGTGGGAAAGAGAGAAAGAGAGAGAGAGTAGGAAAGAGAGAAAGAGAGAGAGAGAGAGAGAAAGAGAGAAAGAGAGAGAGAGAGAGAGAGAGAGAGAGAGAGAGAGAGAGAGAGAGAGAGAGAGCTACGATATGAATACTTTGAAACTCTGAAACAGTATAAACAAACACTGAAATGCAAGAAATTGAATTATACCAACAAGACACTTGATGAAATTGAAAACGCAATTGACCAAAATCAGTTCTGGGACATGTGGAACAATTTAAGCACAACAAAGCCACAAGAATTAGCCATACAAGATGTAGGAATTTGGAAAACTTACTTTGATAATCTATACAAAAACATCCCACAAAAAGACTTACAACAGAACCAATTAGAAATTAAAGAAAAATTGAACATCCTGGAATCAGTCATTAAAAACAACCAAAATCCATTAGATTACCCAATAACCCAACAAGAACTAAATGAAAAGCTAAAATCTATTAAATCAAAAAAGGCTTGTGGTGTAGACAACATCAGAAATGAAATGCTGAAAAACAGCACACCTGAGTTGCAAAATGCTGTGCTTAAATTGTTCAACATGGTTTTAACTTCTGGCTGCTTCCCTGATGTCTGGAACCAGGGGCTCATCTCCCCTATCCACAAAAGTGGAGACAAATCAGACCCCAATAATTACAGGGGAATTTGCGTCAACAGTAACTTGGGAAAGATTTTCTGTAGCATTTTGAATTCAAGAATTCAAACCTTTCTTCAAGAAAAAAATGTAATAAGTAAACGTCAAATTGGCTTTCTCCCTAACCATCGCACTACTGACCATATATACACCTTACACACACTAATTAATAAACACGTCCACCAAAAAAAAGAGGGCAAAATCTTTGCTTGCTTTATTGACTTTAAAAAAGCATTTGATTCGATTTGGCATGAAGGGCTATTCTACAAAATTCTACAAAGTGGGCTTGGTGGTAAGGTGTATGACTTAATAAAATGTATGTACACAGAAAACAAGTGTGCAATAAAAATCAAAAACCAAAGAACATAATTTTTTTCACAATGTCGAGGTGTGAGACAAGGCTGCAATTTGAGTCCAAATCTTTTCAACATTTATATCAATGAATTAGCAGACATGTTGGACCAATCTCCAGCCCCAGGACTCACACTATTTGACACAGAGGTGAAATACCTGCTATATGCTGATGACTTGGTACTTCTATCACCAACCAAAGAAGGTCTTCAACAAAACATTAATATTCTGGAGCAATATTGCCATAATTGGGCCCTGGCAGTAAATTTCCAAAAAACTAAAATCATGATTTTCAAAAAAAAAACCAGATGTCAGAAACACAAATGTAAATTCACCCTGAACAACACCTTAATTGAACACACTAAAAATTACACCTACCTTGGTCTGACCATATCTGCATCGGGAAACTTTAATATGGCAGTGAATGCACTCAAAGAAAAAGCCCGCAGAGCAATGTATGCAATAAAAATGAAATTATTCTAAATCAACATCCCAATTAGAATTTGGACTAAAATATTTGACAGTGTAATCCTACCAATAGCACTTTATGGAAGTGAGGTTTGGGGGCCACTCAATAAACTGGATTTTAAAATGTGGGACAAACATCCAATTGAAGCCCTACATGCAGAATTCTGTCGGAAAATTCTACAAGTCCAGAGAAATACACCAACTAATGCATGTAGGGCAGAATTGGGCCGTTTTCCAGTAATAATGAAAATACAGAAAAGATCATTAAAATTTTGGCTACATCTAAATTCAAGTCCAAATTCGAGTCTGCAATTTAAAGCACTTCAAGCCCAAGAGCTGAG
>NC_143022.1:21915000-22042500 GCF_057628025.1 Oncorhynchus mykiss
CACATACTGTATCCCCTCAACTGTTACATAGCACATACTGTATCACCCCAACTGTTACATAGCACATACTGTATCACCCCAACTGTTACATAGCACATACTGTATCACCTCAACTGTTACATAGCACATACTGTATCACCTCAACTGTTACATAGCACATACTGTATCACCTCAACTGTTACATAGCACATACTGTATCACCCCAACTGTTACATAGCACATACTGTATCACCCCAACTTTTACATAGCACATACTGTATCACCTCAACTGTTACATAGCACATACTGTATCACCTCAACTGTTACATAGCACATACTGTATCACCTCAACTGTTACATAGCACATACTGTATCACCTCAACTGTTACATAGCACATACTGTATCACCCCAACTGTTACATAGCACATACTGTATCACCCCAACTGTTACATAGCACATACTGTATCACCTCAACTGTTACATAGCACATACTGTATCACCTCAACTGTTACATAGCACATACTGTATCACCTCAACTGTTACATAGCACATACTGTATCACCCCAACTGTTACATAGCACATACTGTATCACCCCAACTTTTACATAGCACATACTGTATCACCTCAACTGTTACATAGCACATACTGTATCACCTCAACTGTTACATAGCACATACTGTATCACCTCAACTGTTACATAGCACATACTGTATCACCTCAACTGTTACATAGCACATACTGTATCACCCCAACTGTTACATAGCACATACTGTATCATCTCAACTGTTACATAGCACATACAGTATCACCTCAACTGTTACATAGCACATACTGTATCACCCCAACATGCTTCCATTACCTGTACTACACACCACTTTTACATAGCAGATACTGTATCACCTTAACACGCTGCTAGCCTTCCTAGCTGAGGCCCCACTGTCGAGATCTCTGTCAATATTAGTCTAATTGGAATATTGAAATAATATTGCAGATGTCGGAGAGACAGACAGTAAGGTTTATAGAAATCTCTTCTGTTGAAAACTAAATATTAGTCTAAACGACATTTTTATACTGGAGATCTAGTTTATAAGTTCCCTGCCTGGGCTGATGAGACAGTGGATTGCGCAGTCAGATGGAACAGAGTAAATCTCTGTAGACAAACATTGGTAGTAGAATGGCCTTGCCATTCAGCAACTTTCAACGTGGCACCGTCACAGGATGCCACCTTTCTAAGTCAGTTTGTCAAATGTTATGCTCTGCTCTCTCCTCTCTTCAGGGTTGAATCATTTCTGTGTGGTATTATGACATTTTTTTTCAATTGCTAACATGCATTGGTCAAGACTGTAAGGCTCGTCCTCTTCTGACGAGGAGTAAGAGATATCGGACCAATTTGCAGCGTGGTAAGTGTCCATTTTAATATGTACAACTGAACACTACAAAATACAAAATAACCACGTGAAAGAACAAAACAAACAAAACAGTCCAGTGTGGCACAAACACATAATCACCCACAACTCAAAGGTGAAACCAGGCTACCTAAGTATGGTTCTCAATCAGGGACAACGATTGACAGCTGCCTCTGATTGCGAACCATACCAGGCCAAACACAGAAATCCCAAATCATAGAAAAAGGAACCCACCCAACTCACGCCCTGACCATACTAAACAAAGACATAACAAAAGAACTAAGGTCAGAACGTGACAAAGACTGAAGTCACATTGTCAAAACTCTGTACACAGTCAGCGAAACAGAAGTATATATGGACCAAACTATGAATCCTTTTTTTATTGCTTTCACACAAAATACATTCAATGACCACATTCTCTGAAATCCATGAACTCTTTTCTCATTCATACTCCACCACCTGCAAAACTATATATTTGCAGCACGTTTTCAAATGCAAACACACTGTTTGCAAAACTGTTAAAAACACATTCAAAACATAATGATGGCAAATGTCGTGCATTTCTGCAGTAACCAGATTGAAAAATATAGATAATCTCAGCAGAATATTGAATCATTCCAAACACAGCTGATTGCAATTTCAGCTTGAAAGTCTACCCAAGTGTCCTGTTTTTAGTCTGGTCACCAAACAGGCAAAGAGGACGGCTTCGAAATGATTTAGTTTGGAAACATGAATCAAGGAAGACGGGTTGGTGGGGAAAGAAGAGTGGCAGGGAGAGGGAGACAGGTTGGTGGGGAAAGAAGAGTGGCAGGGAGAGGGAGACAGGTTGGTGGGGAAAGAAGAGTGGCAGGGAGAGGGAGACAGGTTGGTGGGGAAAGAAGAGTGGCAGGGAGAGGGAGACAGGTTGGTGGGGAAAGAAGAGTGGCAGGGAGAGGGAGAACGCATGGAGGACAAAGGAGAGGAAGACCAAGAGCGGTGGTCACTGATGAGATAAGGGCCCCAATTATTGACCATGTTGAAAACCATGGTCTCTCTTTGAGAGAGGCCGGTTTAAGGGTGCAACCAAATCTGCAGCGTTCAACAGTTGCATCAATAGTACACATTTCAGGAAAAACAACACGTGAGATGTGCATCCTTCAATGATAATTGAACTACATATTACAGGACAATACAGTATGTTCACATTTTTACATGTACTGACATTTTGAAATATATTGATTGGTTTATGTTTTTCAGTAGGATCCAAGGGTTAGAATATTATCAGCTGTGCAGGAAATTGCCATGGTTGTCAATGCAATAAAACTGCGGGAAGTTCGGGACAGAGTGCTGGCAGACAATATCACTTTTGGGAATGTGAATACGGTCAGCACAACGACAATGGCCAGAGTCCTAGAGAAACATAAAATAAGGATGAAGCAGATGTACACTGTACCCTTTGAGAGAAACGGTGAACGTGTGAAAGAAGTCCGGTATCAATATGTCCAGGTAAGATGTCTGTTCAATAACCAAACAGGGTACATACACAGCTATGCATAATGTAAAGTACTGTAAAACTGTGGATTTACTGTATTTTAGAGAGTAATTGAGATGGAAGCCAGGCAAACTGCACATACATTCATCTTTGTGAATTTACTGTATTTTAGAGTAATGGAGATGGAAGCCAGGCAAACTGCACATACATTCATCTTTGTGGATTTACTGTATTTTAGAGTAATGGAGATGGAAGCCAGGCAAACTGCACACACATTCATCTTTGTGGATTTACTGTATTTTAGAGTAATGGAGATGGAAGCCAGGCAAACTGCACATACATTCATCTTTGTGGATTTACTGTATTTTAGAGTAATGGAGATGGAAGTCAGGCAAACTGCACATACATTCATCTTTGTGGATTTACTGTATTTTAGAGTAATGGAGATGGAAGCCAGGCAAACTGCACATACATTCATCTTTGTGGATTTACTGTATTTTAGAGTAATGGAGATGGAAGCTAGGCAAACTGCACATACATTCATCTTTGTGGATTTACTGTATTTTAGAGTAATGGAGATGGAAGTCAGGCAAACTGCACACACATTCATCTTTGTGGATTTACTGTATTTTAGAGTAATGGAGATGGAAGTCAGGCAAACTGCACATACATTCATCTTTGTGGATGAAGCTGGATTCAACCGGTCAAAAACACACCGCAGGGGAAGAAATGTGATTGGACAGAGAGCAACCGTGGATGTCCCAGGCCAGAGAGGAGCTAACATCACAATGTGATGGGACAGAGAGCAACCGTGGATGTCCCAGGCCAGAGAGGAGCTAACATCACAATGTGATCGGACAGAGAGGAGCTAACATCACAATGTGATGGGACAGAGAGCAACCGTGGATGTCCCAGGCCAGAGAGGAGCTAACATCACAATGTATGCAGCACTGTCCAATGATGGTTTGTTGTTACACAAACCACTCATTGGCCCCCTCAATACAGAGAGGCTCATTTATTTTCTGGATGACCTGAATAATCAACTTGTACCAGCAGAGGAGAGAGGGGCCAGAAACTCCCCTAACGTCGTTGTTGTGTGGGATAATGTGGCATTCCACCACTCTGCTGCAGTCAGACTGTTTGCTGCTCATCCCAGGATGTCAGTACTATTCCTGCCTCCGTTCTCCCCCTTCCTAAACCCCATAGAGGAGTTTTTCTCTGCGTGGAGGTGGAAGGTTTATGACCACCATTCACATGACCAGATGTCCTTGCTGGATGCCATGAATGCGGGGTGTGGAGACACTTCTCCTGAAGACTGATAAGACATTCCAGAAGATACTTTCCAAGATGTATCGGCAGAGAAGATAGAAGATGCAACGTTGAAGAGAACTTGTGGCCAAATGCAGGAGAGAGGGAGAACTAGAACCCTCACAGTTGTGTACAGTATGAGTGATTATACTACACATGTTGATGAGAATTAGAACTCTCACAGTACTGTACAGTACTGTACAGTATGAGTGATTATACTACACATGTTGATGATAACCAGAACCCTCACAGTACTGTACAGTATGAGTGATTATACTATACATGTTGATGAGAACTAGAACCCTCACAGTACTGAACAGTATGAGTGATTATACTATACATGTTGATGAGAACTAGAACCCTCACAGTACTGTACAGTATGAGTGATTATACTACACATGTTGATGATAACCAGAACCCTCACAGTACTGTACAGTATGAGTGATTATACTATACATGTTGATGAGAACTAGAACCCTCACAGTACTGTACAGTATGAGTGTTATACTATACATGTTGATGAGAACTAGAACCCTCACAGTACTGAACAGTATGAGTGATTATACTATACATGTTGATGAGAACTAGAACCCTCACAGTACTGTACAGTATGAGTGATTATACTATACATGTTGATGAGAACTAGAACCCTTACAGTACTGTACAGTATGAGTGATTATACTATACATGTTGATGAGAACTAGAACCCTCACAGTACTGTACAGTATGAGTGATTATACTATACATGTTGATGAGAACTAGAACCCTCACAGTACTGTACAGTATGAGTGATTATACTATACATGTTGATGAGAACTAGAACCCTCACAGTACTGTACATTATGAGTGTTATACTAAACATGTTGATGATAACCAGAACCCTCACAGTACTGTACAGTATGAGTGATTATACTATACATGTTGATGAGAACTAGAACCCTCACAGTACTGTACAATATGAGTGTTATACAGTACAGTATGAGTGTTTCTGGTAATTATTATTGCAGCTCAGGAATTTCAGGAATTTGTTTTGTTTCAACTTTTTATTATTCACAAGTAAATGACTGTACGCAAAGATATAGACAAAATAAAGGCTATTGAAGCAAATTGCTGTATTTCTGATTCATTCTTGTTACATATACTTTAGTACAGTCAATAAAGTGAAAAGGTGTTTTTCTATAATGAAATACTGATTTATGTGAAAAATCATTTGAACTTCAAAGATAAGTTAATCATTTATGTAATGCTCCCTGTTCGTGTTTTTTAGATCAGTGTGTTATGAGTGACAATGTATGCTTTGTATGTATGCTTTCTGAATCTACGCCTCACAGCCGGTCCATCTCTACATACACATCACTGAGCCTCAAATCTCTACGCCTCACGGCCTGGTCATCTCTACACACACGTCACTGAGCCTCAAGCCTCCACGCCTCACGGCCTGTCCATCTCTACACAAACACATCACTGAGCCTCAAACCTCCACGCCTCACGGCCTGTCCATCTCTACACAAACACATCACTGAGCCTCAAGCCTCCACGCCTCACGGCCTGTCCATCTCTACACAAACACATCACTGAGCCTCGAACCTCCACGCCTCACGGCCGGTCCATCTCTATACACACGTCACTGAGCCTCAAACCTCCACGCCTCACGGCCTGTCCATCTCTATACACACGTCACTGAGCCTCAAACCTCCACGCCTCACGGCCTGTCCATCTCTATACACACGTCACTGAGCCTCAAACCTCCACGCATCTCGGCCTGTCCATCTCTACACACACATCACTGATTGGGATCCTCCGTCTCTTTCTACAGGGTAAGGTATCGATCTGTAAAGGCTCATTACCCTGCCCCAGGTAGAGAAGCAGACTCAGAGCCTTGCAGGAAGAGAGAGCTGGGCTGCTAGAATACAGGCTGACGGTATGGGTGAGGGAGAGAAAACCCCAGAGGTTGGGCTTCTACTGGGGTAAATATGCATTAGTACACTGCCCATCTCTATTTAAACTCTCCTTCTCTCTTTCATCTCAATCTCTCGGTTTTTCTCTTGGTTCTACAAAGAAACGTTCTCTTAAAGTGTGTTTCACAGACAGTACTGTGGCTGGCTGTCTGTCTTTCATAGACCTGCTTTCATGTAATGGAGGCCCAAAACCATTTACATTTTTCAAACAGCGTAGCTGCATTCATGCCCACGAGGCATTCTTCCACTTTGAGGGGCTCCAGCTGAGCACAGGTGTTCTGTCATAAGCTGCACCACTGATACATACAGTGGGGGGAAAAGTATTTAGTCAGCCACGAATTGTGCAAGTTCTCTCACTTAAAAAGATGAGAGAGGCCTGTAATTTTCATCATAGGTACACTTCAACGATGACAGACAAAATGAGGGAAAAAAATCCAGAAAATCACATTGTAAGATTTTTAATGAATTTAATTGCAAATTATGGTGGAAAATATGTATTTGGTCAATAACAAAAGTTTATCTCAATTCTTTGTTATATACCCTTTGTTGGCGATGACAGAGGTCCGTGTTGCTGGGCAACACGGACTTTCAACTCCCTCCAAAGATTTTCTATGGGGTTGAGATCTGGAGACTGGCTAGGCCACTCCAGGACCTTGAAATGCTTCTTACAAAGCCACTCCTTCGTTGCCCGGGCGGTGTTTTTGGGATCATTGTCATGCTGAAAGACACAGCCACGTTTCATCTTCAATGCCCTTGCTGATGGAAGGAGGTTTTCACTCAAAATCTCACGATACATGGCCCCATTCATTCTTTCCTTTACACGGATAAGTCGTCCTGGAAATTGCAGGCCTCTCTCATCTTTTTTAGTGGGAGAACAATTGGTGGCTGACTAAATACTTTTTTGCCCCACTGTATGACCCTTTCCTCTTTCCCCCAGTGATGTGAGTTAATGAGAGAGGTGTTAAGTGATAAAATGTTACCTTTCTCACAAGTGGCTCCACCGTAGCTGGGCAGACACAGGCACACAAAGGAATTGATCTCGTCGATACAGGTGCCTCCGTTCTGACACGGGTTTGACTGGCAGTCGTCGATGTCTGTCAGGGAAAAAAGGGTTGTGTTCATTAGGCACCAAATGGAAGGAAACATATTGAATCAGGGAGGGATCACCTGGACTTGTCCAATAAGAATGGCTTATTTTTGTTTTAAAATGTATGTCCTAATGAATACAACCAAGGAAAAACAAGGATACACGAGGAGACAGGGTCAGTTACAACAATGCAGTCACTGGACACGGCACATATCTCTTGTCACCATCAGAGATCTAACTTTTCTGGGAGTTCTGAGCTCTTTTGAGGAGTTGTAATTAAAAGCTTTGCATCAGCAGCCCATCAATAAGTGGGTGGAGGAGCAGTGAAGCGCATGACATTAATTGTGATGCGTATGCAGGACTTGCCTTCCACTCTGCTGTCAATCCTGGACAGGTTATAGTCTCCACTGGCAGGGAAAAGATGCAGGGAGGAGGCAGTTTGATGTTGGAGTTGTTTGATATTCAGATATTTACACCCATGCAATCATGCTAGAGTTGTACTGACACTTCATACTGTATATGTGAAACTGATGCATGTAGCTGTGATACAGATGAACAAACTCATACAGTATACCAGGAATCCATGCTTGTATACACACGAAAAGACACACACACACACACACACTTTGTGGAGACGTTTAAGGCCATGGTTCTCCTTTCTGTGTAAAAGCAGAACTATATTTATCTCACTGCTGAACTGGGGCCTTAGGGCAAAATCATTAAAACCACAGCTGGCATCCCAGCAACCATTGCCCTCAGAACATCTGAGTATATCTCGGGGGCCCGGGCGAGAGGGCAGGAGACGGGTATCGAGTGACGTAGGGATCACGCTTTTTATAGTTCTCCAAGTCTGGAAGAGAGTGGAAGATGGCGTGTCCCTAGGTTGGATTACAGGGATTTGATGGCGAGGCGTGTTGGATAAAAGCAGCTTGTGGTGGTTATCAAAGCGGAGAGAAGAAAGGCAGGAGTTAGTCTGAATCCACACTGGGACGGCCTGCCATGTCTAGACGATGAATCAACAGACCAGGAGGGAGGGATTACTACAGCACACATACAGAGACGTATGGAGGCTCTGACTGGCGCTGTAGTGTATATATAGCAGGGCTCTCAGCTGGGTTCTCTAGTACTGCAATGTTTCTCTGCTAATCAGGAAGTGTGATACTTTGGAGTACAGAAGAGTTG
The DNA here is from genome assembly GCF_057628025.1 of Oncorhynchus mykiss. Taxonomy (NCBI): domain Eukaryota; kingdom Metazoa; phylum Chordata; class Actinopteri; order Salmoniformes; family Salmonidae; genus Oncorhynchus; species Oncorhynchus mykiss. The sequence goes on from NC_143022.1 coordinate 21,923,394, forward strand.
AAAGCTGGCCACTCATCCATCCCATTGTCTGTGAGGTGGTACCACAATCCTCCAAAGAAGACTTGGTTTAGCTCAGCTACCTCTGACCCCCATGCAGAGCAGCACTTGACTCTCAACAATGACAGGAAAGAGGGAACATACTGCTGGGCCGGCCCTGGCCTCTTGAGTGTCTCCCCTCCCTCCTCTCCTCCTCCCATCCTCCTCCAGCTTCAGACACAGCAGGCATAACAGAGGAGAGCAGAGAGAAGCCAGAGAGCTCATTCAGTGGCCACTCAGTGTCCACCCAGCCCAGCTGGCTAACTGGGGATAAACTGTAGTCGGGGTGGTCGGGGTGGACGGTGGAGGGCGGCTGCTGCCCAGCCTTCTCTGGCTTCCTCCCCAGGACAACACAGGCAGGCCTGAAAGCCTAGAAGCTATGCTCCATCCCCAAGGACTCCATGCAGCAGCCGGTGGAGGATTGTGAGGATTGTTCATCGGCTGGCAGAGGAGAGAGAGGGGAGAGAGAGAGCGAGTGAAAGAGCGAGTGAAAGAGGCCAGACTAACTGGGGGGGGGGGGGGGGGGGGGGTGCCGCTGACAAATGTGCAGTCTCAGCCCAGATGACATGGGTGAGAGAGAGAGAGAGAGAGAGAGAGAGAGAGAGAGAGAGAGAGAGTGAGAGATTGCAGTCTTGGCCAGTCCACCCACCACCCCACCCTCGTCTCTATGGTGTGTGTGTGCCAGTCCAGTGTAATACTATATCCCTATGCAGGGCCAGGCCCCTCTATTCCTGCTGTTTCCAGTTCTGGAGGGGTTTTCCCCCTACTTCACCACAGCAAGATTTATGCTTTCAATTCCAGACGCGGTCAGGGCATCTGTGAACATGGAGCCAAATAAAAAGTAAACAGCTCTCTCTTTTATAAATGTGAATTTCGACGCAATCAACAATTTCACGCCAATGAATCCCAGCAGGTTTCTCCTCTGGGCCCAGTTAGAGTCCACAGACTAGAATCTAATAAAGGAGGCAAAGAAACGAAGAAAGGATCAATATCATGACCAAGGACTTTCTCTCAGTCAGACAGACCAGCATTAAAAAAGTTCCCCAGGCATATTTCCTCTCTCTCTCATTCACGTTCTCTCCCTCTCCTGTTCTCTCTCCTACAATGGTGCTGATGTGGGGTTCAAGTCTTAATGATTAAAAATGTAAAGCCATGTGACACAGGCAGACAGAAGTCATTTGCCATGCAGGGGTAGAGAGGGTAGTGAGGGATTCATTGTCTCTCTCTCTCTCTCTCTCTCTCTCTCTCTCTCTCTCTCTCTCTCTCTCTCTCATTCTCTCTCTCTCTCTCTCTCAGGATCAATGCAACATCAACAAGCCCTGCCACAGACACACAGATGACAGTCTCTCTCTGCCATGCTGCATGATACCCACATTCCTAAGTCAGTCGGCTCCTCACAAAACAGACACTACAGTCTACCTGAGAACTAATATGGTCTACCTTACATAAAACTATCAATACAGACACTATATAATCTACAGCACCTGGAAACCAGAGGAATGGATGGCTAAATTGGCATTGCACAGTGAAGTCGCAATCTATCTCAGTTGGCTATTCATAACACAGACACTAGTACTATACTATACCTTGGTGCAAGGAAAGACGTTACTGTAGCTACCATCCACTTAGAGTTTCCTCTGAGGCAATCAACACATCAGCATTCACCTATAAAGTCAGCATTCCATTCATTAAACAGGCATTACGATGAGCATCAGAGTTAACCACCCACAGGAAATAACCCATCGTTTGCAGCAAAGAAGCCATCACCCACCTCAGTTAACATTCACACTGACAGCCCCATGAATGAAAACTAAAATGCCGCATTGAGCAAGTCAACATCTCTGGAGTGTATTTGTTGGCCTTGGAACCTAATGATAACCATTTCCTTGACACTTTACCATTTCCTTGACAGCATCTTAAAGGAATCATTATCTGAAGGATGGTTTCTGCCACTTAAAACTCTGTGGAGTGTTTTGGATCCACAGCGGGCAGCACCAGGGTGATACACGTCTGCCTGCACGTCCTAATGACAGTTTGAGAGAGGGCATTGAAATTCAGTGGTGTCCGTCTCCTCTGAGTTTGTTTTATTACGTTTGAAGGATAAATGACCCTCTTTCAAGGGAACAGTTGTCATCCTGTTGCTGTTGATTGTCTCTTTCGTAATTACTTTGGCAACATGTGAATAGTCTCGCCTTTTCATAGAAATGTGCTTTATGGATTGTGCAGTGAAGTGGGATTGTCAGAGGGGAGGACAAAGAAAATGTGTCAGAAAGAGAGGGATAGAGAGAGAGTGGGAGGAAGGGAAGTAAGGAGGAAGAGAGTGAAAAAAGAAAGAGACTAACCACTTCTGGGAAAATTGAAAAACACTAAACAAACAACAACACGAAGAATTATCTATCCAAAATGGAGATGTATGGGTAAACCACTTCTCCAATCTATTTGGCTCTATAATAAAGAATAAAGAGCAAAACATATACATGATCAAATACAAATCTTGAATCTTGAATCAACTATTAAAGACTACCAGAACCCACTGGATTCTCCAATTACCTTGAATGAGTTACAGGACAAAATAAAAACCCTCCAACCCAAAAAGGCCTGTGGTGTTGATGGTATCCTTAATGAAATTATCAAATATAGAGGCAACAAATTCCAATTGGCAATTCTAAAACTCTTTAACATCATCCTTAGCTCTGGCATCTTCCCCAATATTTGGAACCAAGGACTGATCACCCCAATCCACAAAAGTGCAGACAAATTTGACCCCAATAACTACCGTGGAATACGCGTCAACAGTAACCCTGGGAAAATCCTCTGCATTATCATTAACAGCAGACTCGTACATTTCCTCAATGAAAACAATGTACTGAGCAAATGTCAAATTGGCTTTTTACCAAATTACCGTACAACAGACCATGTATTCACCCTACACACCCTAATTGACAACCAAACAAACCAAAACAAAGGCAAAGTCTTCTCATGCTTTGTTGATTTCAAAAAAGCCTTTGACTCAATTTGGCATGAGGGTCTGCTATACAAATTGAAGGAAAGTGGTGTTGTGGGTAAAACATACGACATTATAAAATCCATGTACACAAACAACAAGTGTGCGGTTAAAATTGGCAAAAAACACACACATTTCTTCACACAGGATCGTGGGGTGAGACAGGGATGCAGCTTAAGCCCCACCCTCTTCAACATATATACAGTATATCAACAAACTGGCGCGGGTACTAGAAAAGTCTGCAGCACCCGGCCTCACCCTACTAGAATCCGAAGTCAAATGTCTACTGTTTGCTGATGATCTGGTGCTTCTGTCACAACCAAGGAGGGCCTACAGCAGCACCTAGATCTTCTGCACAGATTCTGTCAGACCTGGGCCCTGACAGTAAATCTCAGTAAGACCAAAATAATGGTGTTCCAAAAAAGGTCCAGTCGCCAGGACCACAAATACAAATTCCATCTAGACACGGTTGCCCTAGAGCACACAAAAAACTATACATACCTTGGCCTAAACATCAGCGCCACAGGTAACTTCCACAAAGCTGTGAACGATCTGAGAGACAAGGCAAGAAGGGCATTCTATGCCATCAAAAGGAACATACATTTCAACATACCAATTAGGATCTGGCAAAAAATACTCAATTCAGTCATAGAGCCCATTGCCCTTTATGGTTGTGAGGTCTGGGGTCCGCTCACCAACCAAGACTTCACAAAATGGGACAAACACCAAATTGAGACTCTGCATGCAGAATTCTGCAAAAATACAACATGTACAACGTAGAACACCAAATAATGCATATAGAGCAGAATTAGGCCGATACCCACTAATTATCAAAATCCAGAAAAGAGCCGTTAAATTCTACAACCACCTAAAAGGAAGCGATTCCCAAACCTTCCATAACCTTTTGTGACTAGGGGGCAGTATTTTCATTTTTGAAAAAATAACGTTCCCGTAGTAAACAGGATATTTTGTCAGGACAAGATGCTAGAATATGCATATAATTGACAGCTTAGGATAGAAAACACTCTAAAGTTTCCAAAACTGTACAAATATTGTCTGTGAGTATAACAGAACTGATATTGCAGGCGAAAGCCTGAGAAAAATCCAATCAGGAAGTGCCTTATGTTATGAAAGCGCTGCGTTCCAATGCGTCCCTATTGAGCAGTGAATGGGCTATCAACCAGATTACTCTTTCTCCGTATTCCCCAAGGTGTCTACGGCAATGTGATGTAGTTTTACGCATTTATGTTGAAGAATACCCGTAAGCGGCTACATTGCTCATCTGGTCACCTGATGGCTCCCAGAGTGATTCTCGTGCAAAATACAGAGGTAGCCATTATTCCAATCGGTCCTACTGAAAAACCAATTGTCCCGGTGATAATATATTATCGAATAGATATTTGAAAAACACCTTGAGGATTGATTATAAACAACGTTTGCCATGTTTCTGTCGATATTATGGAGCAAATTTGGAATATTTTTTGGCGTTTTCGTGATTGCAATTTCCGGGTGATTTCTCAGCCAAACGTGAAGAACAAACAGAGCTATTTTGCCTACAAAAATAATATTTTTGGAAAAAAGGAACATTGGCTATCTAACTGGGAGTCTCGTGAGTGAAAACATCTGAAGCTCATCAAAGGTAAACAATTTAATTGGATTGCTTTTCTGATTTCAAAATGCTATGCTAGGCTATCGATAAACTTACACAAATGCTTGTCTAGCTTTGGCTGTAAAGCATTTTTTGAAAATCTGAGATGACAGGGTGATTAACAAAAGGCTAAGCTGTGTCTCAATATATTTCACTTGTGATTTTCATGAATAGGAATATTTTCTAGGAATATTTATGTCCGTTGCGTTATGCTAATTAGTGTCAGTCGATGATTACGCTCCCTCATGCGGGATGGGGAGTCATTAGAGGATAACAAAGCCATCACCTACAGAGAGATTAACCTGGAGAAGAGTCCCCTAAGCAAGCTGGTCCTGGGGCTCTGTTCACAAACACACCCCACAGAGCCCCAAGACAGCAGCACAATTAGACCCAACCAAATCATGAGAAAACTAAAATATAATTACTTGACACATTGGAAATAATTAACAAAAAAACTGAGCAAACTAGAATGCTATTTGGTCTTAAACAGAGAGTACACAGTGGCAGAATACTGACCCAAACTTAAGGAAAGCTTTGACTATGTACAGACTCAGTGAGCATAGCCTTGCTATTGAGAAAGGCCGCCGTAGGCAGACATGGCTCTCAAGAGAAGACAGGCTATCTGCTCACTGCCCACAAAATGAGGTGGAAACTGAGCTGCACTTCCTAACCTCCTGCCCAATGTATGATCATATTAGAGAGACATATTTCCCTCAGATTACACAGATCCACAAAGAATTCGAAAACAAATCCAATTTTGATAAACTCCCATATCTACTGGGTGAAATTCCACAGTGTGCCATCACAGCAGAAAGATTTGTGACCTGTTGCCACAAGAAAAGGGCAACCAGTAAAGAACAAACACCATTGTAAATACAACCTATATTTTTGCTTATTTATTTCCCCTTGTGTACTTTAACCATTTGTACATTGTTACAAAACTGTATATATATATATTGCAAATGTCATATCATATATATATTATATATATATATATATATATATATATGTATATATAATATGACATTTGCAATGTCTTTATTGTTTTGAAACTGTTAATTTTTATTGTTTATTTCACTTTTGTATATTATCTACCTCACTTGCTTTGGCAATGTTAACACATGTTCCCATGCCAATAAAGCCCCTTGAATTGAATTGAATTGAGAGATAGTTAGAGGGTGACAGAGAGAGAGAGAGTGAAAGAGAGAGTGAGAGAGACAGAGAAAGAGAGAGATCGTTAGAGGGTGACAGAGAGAGAGTGAGAGAGAGACAGAGAAAGAGAGAGGTAGTTCGAGGGTGACATAGAGAGATAGAGTGAAAGAGAGAGTGAGAGAGAGAGAGAAAGAGATAGTTAGTTAGAGGGTGACAGAGAGAGGAAGTGAAAGAGAGAGTGAGAGAGAGAGAGAAAGAAAGAGAGAGAGATAGTTAGAGGTTGACAGAGAGAGAGAAAGAGAGGGAGAGACAGAGAAAGAGAGAGATAGTTAGAGGGTGACAGAGAGAGAGAGTGAAAGAGAGAGAGAGAGAGAAAAATAGAGATAGAGGGTGACAGAGAAAGAGAGAGTGAGATAGAGATAGAGAAAGAGAGAGTGAGAGAGAGACAGAGAAAGAGAGAGATAGTTAGAGGGTGACAGAGAGAGAGTCAGAGAAAGAGAGTGAGAGAGAGAAAGAGAAAGAGAGAGATAGTTAGAGGGTGACAGAGAGAGAGAGAGAGAGAGACAGAGAGAGATAGTTAGAGGGTGACAGAGAGAAAGAGAGTGAAAGAGAGACCTGGAACTGCTAATGGGATTATTTGCACTCAACAGGTCCTATTGATGACCTTATGATTCAGCAGAGCATAAGAAAGCTCTATTCAACACTCCACTAACAAAACGTACAGCCGCTGAGTGTGCCGTGAAACAGAGAAGGTAAGCCACAGAGAGATGGAGCATGTATCAGACAGCCATACCCCCCCCCCCCCCCCCCCCCCACACACACACACACACACACACGCACACACACACACCTGCTGTTGCCAGCGTATGGTAACTCAGCCGCTGTCAGTATGGGAGACAGAAAGCTTGTTTAGTCCTAACACAGCCCAACAGCTCAGTAAAGGACCCAGGGTGGGAAACTAAATGCCAACACTTCCCTGATCAAACAGTGTTTTGATAGATTAAAGAGAGGGTTAGTGAACCTGGAAATACCAGACGGGGAAAATTCATTTAGGACAGGAGAACAGGAAGCGGGAGAGTATAGACCTGAAGGAGAGGACTGCTCAGTACCTAGGCTGGTCTTGTCCAGGGCTGGGTCAATTCCATTTCAATTTAGTCCATTTGAAGTTCTAATTCAACAACTGAAAAAAATCCTGATTGAAAATAAATGACACTTTTCATTTCTTGAATTGGAACATTAGTTCATCCCTTCACTCTCTTGAATTGACTGACTGAATGAAATGGAATTGACCCCAAACACTGTATGTGTGTCTGTGTGTGTGTGTGTGCATGTGTGTGTGTGCCCTTGGCTGGTGGAGAAGGAGGATGACTGGACGTAGAGCGGATCAGAGCTGTGAACATAGGAACTGGAGGTACTAAACTCAGCAAAAAATGAAACGTCCCTTTTTCAGGACTGTGTCTTTCAAAGATAATTCGTAAAAATACAAATAACTTCACAGATCTTCATTGTAAAGGGTTTATACACTGTTTCCCAAGCCCGACTACCCTGTATGTAGCCTCGCTACTGTTATAGCCTTGCTACTGTATATAGCCTCGCTACTGTTATTTTTTACTGTCTTTTTACTGTTGTTTTTATTTCTTTACTTACCTACTTACCTTTTATTCACCTATTATTCACCTAATACCTTTTTTTTGCACTGTTGGTTAGAGCCTGTAAGTAAGCATTTCACTGTTGGTTAGAGCCTGTAAGTAAGCATTTCACTGTTGTATTCGGCGCACGTGACAACTAAACTTCTATTTGATTTGATTTTGTTCAATGAACCATAAATAATTACTGAACATGCACCTGTGGAACGGTCGTTTAGACACTAAAAGCTTACAGACAGTAGGCAATTAAGGTCACAGTTATGAAAACTTAGGACACTAAAGAGGCCTTTCTACTGACTCTGAAAAGCACCAAAAGAAAGATGCCCAGGGTCCCTACTCATATGCGTGAACGTGCCCTAGGCAGGCTGCAAGGAGGCATGAGGACTGGCCAGGGCAATACATTTCAATGTCCGTACTGGGAGACATCTAAGACAGCGCTACAGGGAGACAGGACGGACAGGATCAGTACATCCGAACAACACACCTGCGGGACAGGTACAGGATGTCAACAACAACTGCCCGAGTTACAACAGGAATGCACAATCCCTCCATCAGTGCTCAGACTGTCCGCAATAGGCTAAGAGAGGCTGGACTGAGGGCTTGTAGGCCTGTTGTAAGGCAGGTCCTCACCAGACATCACCGACAACAACGTCGCATATGGGCACAAACCCACCGTTGCTGGACCAGACAGGACTGGCAAAAAGTGCTCTTCACTGACGAGTCTCAGTGAAGTCTCACCAGGGGTGATGGTCGGATTTGCGTTTATCGTCAAAGGGATATGAGCGTTACACTTAGGCCTGTACTCTGGAGCGGGATCGATTTGGAGGTGGAGGGTCCATCATGGTCTGGGGCGGTGTGTCACAGCCTCATTGGACTGAGCTTGTTGTCATTGCAGGCAATCTCAATGCTGTGCGTTACAGGGAAGACATCCTCCTCCCTCATGTGGTACTCTTCCTGCAGGCTCATCCTGACATGACCCTCCAGCATGACAATGCCACCAGCCATACTGCTCGTTCTGTGAGTGATATCCTGCAAGACAGGAATGTCAGTGTTCTGCCATGGCAGCGAAGAGCCATGAATCCCATTGAGTACCTCTGGACCTGTTGGATCGGAGAGTGAGGGCTAGAGCCATTCCCCCCCAGAAATGTCCGGGAACTTGCAGGTACCTTGGTGGAAGAGTGGGGTAACATCTCACAACAAGAACTGGCACATTTGGTGCAGTTCATGAGGAGGAGATGCACTGCAGTACTTAATGCAGCTGGTGGCCACACCAGATACTGACTGTTAATTTTTGATTTTGAACCCCCCTTGTTCAGGGACGCATTATTCAATTTCTGTTAGTCACATGTCTGTGGAACTTGTTCAGTTTATGTCTCAATTGTTGAATATTGTTATGTTCATACAAATATTTACACATGTTAAGTTTGCTGAAAATAAACGCAGTTGACAGTGAGAGGACGTTTCTTTTTTTGTTGAGTTTAGTATGTACGTATACAACACAGGAGGTTGTTGGCACCTTAATTGGGGAGGACGGGCTCATAATAATGTCTGGAATGGAATAAATTAAATGGTATCAACACATCAAACACATGGTTCCCAGGTGGTTGATACCATTCCATTGATTCCATTCCAGACATTATTATGAGCTGTCCTCCCCTCAGAACTTCTGTGCTGTTGCCTTGTGTTCTATAGATAGATCAATGAACCATTGATATTGGTTCCAGCCTAGTGTATAAAAGAACGTCTACTTGCTAACATCACAGATTGTTATTTAGTTTATACAGTAGATGCATACGCTTGTTCATTGGTACGGACATAGAAACTAACCTATACAGATGTAGGATCTTCATTTGATCTCCCTGTTGCAGGATAACTAATTTACACTTACACATTTCAGACGTTATTTTCCCCTATGAAAACTGTTTCAACCCCTACAAAAATGTCCATAAATTATAATCAACATAATAATTCACATTGCCTGTTGCTGCAGGATTATTTTCCTGCTTTAGCAAATTGGCTCAAATAAAGATCTATATCTGTAGAACTGTAGATTTAGTAGTCCTAAATTCAAAATCCTATTGATTTAAACTGTTGTTACTCTAACTCAACCACACCTAGAGTATTCACGTTTATTACGTTTAATGCATGAAACCTGTTTTCCAATACCGAGAATAACAAAACATAAACAATAAACACTAATCCAGAGTATGATTCAGGCATCAATTTAGTATATTAATCAATAAAGAAATTGAACAGCTAGTCATTTACCACAGACTGGGGTGGTCAACTTGTATGAACAACACCCATAGGTTCAGAGTGGTGTGTGTGTGTGTGTGCATACGTGAGTGCGAGCATGTGTGTAAGAAGACGGAGAGAGAGTGAGTGTGTGTGTGTTTCAGCCAGACCGACAGGTCCAAGCTGCTGTTGACAGGGATAATTCAACACACACATGGGACTGTGGGAAAACCTAATGAGAAGAGTATGTCACAACATGTCAAAGCCCTGGTCCTCACACAGCCCTCACCAATGACAGCCAGTCTATCTCTGGTCACTGTTCTCTGACAGCCAGCCTATCTCTGGTCACTGTTCTCTGACAGCCAGCCTCTCTGGTCCCTGTTCTCTGACAGCCAGCCTATCTCTGGTCCCTGTTCTCTGACAGCCAGCCTCTCTGGTCATTGTTCTCTGACAGCCAACCTATCTCTGGTCCCTGTTCTCTGACAGCCAGCCTATCTCTGGTCCCTGTTCTCTGACAGCCAACCTATCTCTGGTCACTTTTCTCTGTTCAGCCAGCCTATCTCTGGTCCCTGTTCTCTGACAGCCAGCCTATCTCTGGTCCCTGTTCTCTGACAGCCAGCCTCTCTGGTCACCGTTCTCTGACAGCCAGCCTATCTCTGGTCCCTGTTCTCTGACAGCCAGCCTATCTGGTCACCGTTCTCTGACAGCCAGCCTATCTCTGGTCACTGTTCTCTGACAGCCAGCCTCTCTGGTCCCTGTTCTCTGACAGCCAACCTATCTCTGGTCACTGTTCTCTGACAGCCAGCCTCTCTGGTCACTGTTCTCTGACAGCCAACCTATCTCTGGTCACTGTTCTCTGACAGCCAGCCTCTCTGGTCACTGTTCTCTGACAGCCAACCTATCTCTGGTCCCTGTTCTCTGACAGCCAGCCTATCTGGTCACTGTTCTCTGACAGCCAGCCTCTCTGGTCACTGTTCTCTGACAGCCAACCTATCTCTGGTCACTGTTCTCTGACAGCCAACCTATCTCTGGTCCCTGTTCTCTGACAGCCAGCCTATCTGGTCACTGTTCTCTGACAGCCAGCCTCTCTGGTCACTGTTCTCTGACAGCCAACCTCTCTGGTCACTGTTCTCTGACAGCCAGCCTCTCTGGTCACTGTTCTCTGACAGCCAGCCTATCTCTGGTCACTGTTCTCTGACAGCCAGCCTATCTCTGGTCCCTGTTCTCTGACAGCCAGCCTATCTCTGGTCCCTGTTCTCTGACAGCCAGCCTATCTCTGGTCCCTGTTCTCTGACAGCCAGCCTATCTCTAGTCACTGTTCTCTGACAGCCAGCCTATCTCTGGTCACTGTTCCCTGGGAGATGAGGCTTGGTCAGTGGCCTGTTGTCATTTCCCAGTCCCACATAAACAGAGGTCTGTGGCCCTAAAGCCATGCAGGCACCAGTCAGTCAGTCAGTCAGCATCTACCTGCCGTCAGAGACACAGCTGGCTGGCTGGAGATACTGGCTGGATAGACACATGGTTGTTTTTCTAGAAGAGAAAGGGTTCTCAATGAGTTACCTGGCTAAATAAACATTTCAAAACATTGGAAAGCGGTGGGAATATTCTTGCTGACTCATTCTCCTCCTTTCCTTCCCCAATTGACTCCCTCCTTTTACTTTGGGACATTGAGTACCCCTAGGGACAGTGATTTAGAAATGTCTCCTGACAGCCATTGTCTCAGCTGCCACCCAGAACTGTGATCATTACCAGGGTTTACCAGGGGTCAGCTCCACTCTAAATGACTGATCTACTGTATCATACATCTACAGCAATGCAGAAACACCTTTCTGATTTTAATGTAGAACAGTTCCCTCAGGGGAGGAAATGGAGGGCTATTCTCTACCTCTGCTATTTCTGACATACTTTAGCAAAAAGAAGGGAAATAATCCCTCTCCTGTAAGAATTGATTAATCACTGGCAGTGGGAAAACTTAGTGGGTTAGACTATATACTGTAAGTAGATGGTGTGAAGTTGTGGAGTACAGTGTAGGCTACAATGACAGTGCAGAGGTTTATAACGAAGTCATTTTCACAGACGTTTCTACTTCAACACCTGATTGATCCACTTCAGAGCTACTGTACCTCAGCTCCACCTCAACTCACCTGGCTTTGGGCTGATGCTTCTTATCGCTCTTTTTTGAATCATCTCTCTGCTCTCGGGTCACCTTTCTACAAATCTTACAGTAGAATGAATTGACAATACTGACGAAGGATCAGCTCCTAGAGAGATATTACAACCTACGGCTGCAAATATTGAGGTGGCTTATTCTAATGCTTACCAAATAAAATGCGCTAAATCACCAATTAGGTACATCATTGCGCACATGGTAGATTACATGTCATAAAATATACTGAGACACATTACAGACAGTAGCCTACAAGTAGCAAAATATGACTCAATTGATTGAACATGAAATGCATTCCAATATGATTGAAATAGGCCTATAGCCTATACTGTTTGTATTTTAATGCAGTCGTCTCGGTTGTCATTCGAAGCATCTTTTTATACATCGCTTGTTTGTATCAATTGCAAAGACATTGGCAACTTTGTAGTGTAGTCATTTTTCTTCTGAAGTTATCAGCGAATAAGTGGATGGTGTTGGCAGATGTTAGATTCCAATGGTTTTGGGAAACAGCTCAGAGATTTAACGATGCTCCTACGAAGGTTCTAAGATGCTTTTGGGAAACTGGGCACTGGTCTGTTGTCATGGAGATAAGAAGGCCTCCCTTGATTTGTGTGTATGTGTGTGTGGCCATAGAAAAAGCTAATTAATCTCCAGGACTGTTTACAGCACGTTGAGCAACAGTGTGCTACACACACACACCACACACACGCAGGCGCGCACACACACACACACTAGAGGTCGACCGATTAATCGGAATGGCCGATTTCAAGTTTTTTTCAAGTTTTCATAACAATCGGAAATCGGTATTTTTGGACGCCGATTTGTAGATTTTTTTACATTTACATTTTTTACATTTTTTAAATATATTTTTACACCTTTATTTAACTAGGCAAGTCAGTTAAGAACACATTCTTATTTTCAATGACGGCCTAGGAACGGTGGGTTAACTGCCTCATTCAGGGGCACAACGACAGATTTTCACCTTGTCAGCTCGGGGATCCACTCTTGCAAGTGTAACAGATGTGAAACGGCTAGCTTAGTTAGCGGTGCGCGCTAAATAGCGTTTCAATCGGTGACGTCACTTGCTCTGAGACCTTGAAGTAGTAGTTCCCCTTGCTCTGCAAGGGCCGCGGCTTTTGTGGAGCGATGGGTAACGATGCTTCGTGGGTGACTGTTGTTGATGTGTGCAGAGGGTCCCTGGTTCGCGCCCGGGTACGGGCGAGGGGACGGTCTAAAGTTATACCGTTACATTGGTGCCGTGACCTGGATCACTGGTTGCTGCGGAAAAGGAGGAAGGTCAAAAGGGGGGTGAGTGTAACGGATGTGAAACGGCTAGCTTAGTTAGCGGTGCGCGCTAAATAGCGTTTCAATCGGTGACGTCACTTGCTCTGAGACCTTGAAGTAGTAGTTCCCCTTGCTCTGCAAGGGCCGCGGCTTTTGTGGAGCGATGGGTAACGATGCTTCGTGGGTGACTGTTGTTGATGTGTGCAGAGGGTCCCTGGTTTGCGCCCGGGTATGGGCGAGGGAACGGTCTAAAGTTATACTGTTACACAACCTTAAAGTGAACTAGTCCAACGCAATAACGACCTGCCTCTCTCTCGTTGCACTCCACAAGGAGCCTGCCTGTTACGCGAATGCAGTAAGCCAAGGTAAGTTGCTAGCTAGCATTAAACTTATCTTATAAAAAACAATCAATCATAATCACTAGTTAACTACACATGGTTGATGATATTACTAGATATTATCTAGCGTGTCCTGCATTGCATATAAACTGACTGAGCATACAAGCATACAAGTATCTAAGTATCTGACTGAGCAGTGGTAGGCAGAAGCAGGCGCGTAAACATTCATTCAAACAGCACTTTTGTGCGTTTTGCCAGTAGCTCTTCGTTGTGCGTCAAGCATTGCGGTGTTCATGACTTCAAGCCTATCAACTCCCAAGATGAGGCTGGTGTAACCGAAGTGAAATGGCTAGCTAGTTAGTGCGCGCTAATAGCGTTTCAAACGTCACTTGCTCTGAGCCTTGCAGTGGTTGTTTCCCTTGCTCTGCATGGGTAACGCTGCTTTGAGGGTGGCTGTTGTCATTGTGTTCCTGGTTCGAGCCCAGGGAGGAGCGAGGAGAGGGACGGAAGCTATACTGTTACACTGGCAATACTAAAGTGCCTATAAGATCATCCAATAGTCAAAGGTTAATGAAATACAAATGGTATAGAGGGAAATAGTCTTATAATTCCTATAATAACTACAAGCTAAAACTTCTTACCTGGGAATATTGAAGACTCATGTTAAAAGGAACCACCAGCTTTCATATGTTCTCATGTTCTGAGCAAGGAACTGAAACACTAGCTTTCTTACATGGCACATATTGCACTTTTACTTTCTACTCCAACACTTTGTTTTTGCATTATTTAAACTAAATTGAACATGTTTCATTATTTACTTGAGGCTAAATTGATTTTATTGATGTATTATATTAAGTTAAAATAAGTGTTCATTCAGTATTGCTGTAATTGTCATTATTACAATTTTTTTTAAAGAAATCGTCAGATTAATCGGTATCAGCATTGAAAAACCATAATCGGTCGACCTCTAACACACACACACACACACACACACACACACACACACACACACACACACACACACACACACACACACACACACACACACACACACACACACACACAATTCCATCTTATTCTCATTCTGCAGGACAGAAAGCATGTCCTCTGCCTCTCATTGCACACAGGAGTTCGGAGAGGAGTGAGTGTGAGTTTGTGTGGCAGCGGGCCACTGCAGACTGAGAAGATCCAATCAGGGGTGTGTGAGGCTTGTGATGGCGGGTGATTGGGGTGGATCAGGTGATCACGTCGCCATGAGAGATGAGGGCGAGAGGCAGAGGTAGAGTAATGAGGTGTGGCAGCAGGTGGAGTAAGCCAATCACACTCCTTTAAGAGGCTCAGCGCCCGACACACTCATATCAATCTGACCATCAATCACACAGAACACACTCGCAGGCATGCACACACGCACACGCACACACACAAGCAGGCATGTACACACACGCACACACACAGACACACACATTTTACATTTGCATTTAAGTTATTTAGCACTCTTATCTAGAGCGACTTACAGTAGTGAGTGCATACATTTCTCATACTGTTCCCCCGTGGGAATCAAACCCACAACCATGCTCTACCAACTGAGCCACGTGGGACACACACTCCAGGGCGAGATTGTGACTGAAAGCCACACAAACCGTCTTGGAAATTACCATTCACTTCTTGAATTAACTGCATTGAAATGGAACTGACCAAAATCCATCTAGGGGCATTATCCTCCTACACCCAGTGCTCCCTTTTCCCACCCCCACAAAGGGCTGTCCTCTGTGGGCTAGCTCTCTCCAGACCCAGGCTCTCTGTTCCACAGCCAGGGGACCAGGTCGGGTTATGGGCTTGGGCTAAGATGAATATTTTCCCAGTATTTTACAAATGTTCCATCCCGAGAATAAATCACTTTTCAAAACCGCAATATACTTGTATCATGGGCAAATTGTGACTGACTTATCTTCAAATAATCATGTTGTTATTTATGACGCAGGGTGATTTGTAGATTAGTCAGTCGGCAGTCGCCGCAGTCATTTTGATGCTCTTGAACACAGCCGTTGTGTGCTTGTAAACAAACACCATGTGATTGGGGACTACCGGTAAGCTTCATAATGACAGGTGAAATTAAGAAGCGATCTTCCTTATCTCCTAACAAATTGCACAAGCTGACTGCATGTATGTACTTAAAAAGTAGCTACAAATATTCAAACGTATTAAAAATATTCAGTTGAAGTCAGAAGTTTACATACTTAGCCAAACACATTTAAACTCCCTGTCTTAGGTTAGTTAGGATCACCACTTTACTTTAAGAATGTGAAATGTCAGAATAATACTAGAGAGAATAATTTATTTCAGCTTTTATTTTTTCACATTCCCAGTGCGTCAGATGTTTACATACACATACATTTAGTATTTGGTAGCATTGCCTTTAAATTGTTTAACTTGGGTCAAACGTTTCGGGTAGCCTTCCACAAGCTTCCCACAATAAGTTGAGTGAATGTTGACCCATTCCTCCTGACGGAGCTGGTGTAACTGAGTCAGGTTTCTAGGCCTCCTTGCTCGCACACGCTTTTCCAGTTCTGTCCACACATTTTCTATAGGATTGAGGTCAGGGCTTTGTGATGGCCACTCCAATACCTTGACTTTGTCCTTAAGCCATTTTGTCACAACTTTGGAAGTATGCTTGGGGTCATTGTCCATTTGGAAGACCCGTTTCTTGAGATGTTGCTTCAATATATCCACATCATTTTCCATCCTCATGATGCCATCTATTTTGTGAAGTGCACCAGTCCCTCCTGCAGCAAAGAACCCCCACAAAATGTGCTTCACGGTTGGGATGGTGTTCTTTGACTTGCAAGCCTCCCCCATTTTCCTCCAAACATAACGATGGTCATTATTGCCAAACAGTCCTATTTTTGTTTCATCAGATCAGAGGACATCTCTCCAAAAAGTACAATCTTTGTCCCCATGTGCAGCTGCAAACTGTAGTCTGGCTTTTTATGGTGGTTTTGGAGCAGTGGTTTCTTCCTTGCTGAGTGGCCTTTGAGGCTATGTCAATATAGGACTCGTTTTACTGTGGATGTAGATACTTTTGTACCTGTTTCCTCCAGCATCTTCACAAGGTCATTTGCTGTTGTTATGGGATTGATTTGTACTTTTCGCACCAAAGTACATTCATCTCTAGGAGACAGAACGTGTCTCCTTCCTGAGCGGTATGACGACTGCGTGGTCCCATGGTGTTTATACTTGCGTACTATTGTTTGTACAGATGAACATGGTACCTTCAGGTGTTTGGAAATTGCTCCAAGGATGAACCAGACTTGTGGAGGTCTACAATATATTGTAGGTTGGCTGATTAGGCTGATTTCTTTTAATTTCCCCATGATATCAGGCAAAGAGGCACTGAGTTTGAAGGTAGGCCTTGAAATACATTCACAGGTACACCTCCAATTGACTGAAATTATGTCAATTAGCCTATCAGAAGCTTCTAAAGCCATGACATCATTTTCTGTAATTTTCCAAGCTGTTTAAAAGCACAGTCAACTTAGTGTATGTAAACTTCTGACCCACTGGAATTGTGATACAGTGAATTATAAGTGAAATAACAAGAAATGTGTGGAGTGGTTGAAAAACAAGTTTTAATGACTCCAACTTAAGTGTAGGTAAACTTCCGACTTCAACTGTATACCCCAGTATACGGTATACACGGTATACCACCCAAGCCTAGGGCCAATGATATTAATAGCCCTGACTTCATTAATGTTTCAGGCTCAATGATAGGAGCTACTGTGAGAGGAGACGGATGCACCACAGGGTACATTAGTAACAGACAGGAAGGGTTGGAGGGGAGCTCTAAAGGACTATCTAAACACAATATCCACATTGTCACTTCATATAGACTAAAGTACACAACAGTTGCATGCAGCGAGGCAAGAGCAGAGTATGTGTATGTGTGTGTGTGTGTGTGGGGGGGGGGGGGGGGGGGCAACTAGACAGAGGGGGGCAAGTAGAGAGGGGGGAAATGAGAGAGAGGGGGAAACTAGAGAGAGGGGGGAAACTGGAGAGCGAGAGGGAGACCATGAGAGTGAGAAAGGAGGGAGAAAAAATGAGGAGAAAGAGCGTCAGGGGAAAGAGGGAGAAAGAGAGAGAGGTAAAGTGGGAGGTACAGGGAAAACTCACAATACAATCACTCTCTCAAAATGAGGACAGAGAGCACGGGAAATGGAAAATGAAATTGTGTACACTCCTGTCAAGCATCAAACTTCCAGGAGGACATTGACATTGCTCAGCGGTGGGACATACAAAGTTGGGATTCAATTTATTTTCTTCAAATTGACCCGGAGGGATGGTAAACCCACATCAGAATTTGTTTGTCAGTTATTTTGTGTGATTGTTTAGGTGTGAAGGGAGAGTAGGGGAAGTTGTCTACATTGCTCAGTTCACTGAGCTGGAAATTTTACTCATTCTCTGCTCTCCTGTATAGTATCAGTAGGAAGGGGAGGATGAGGAAGAAGAGGGCAGGAAGAGGGTGAATGGGAGAAGAAGGAAAAGGGCAGAGGGCCGTCAGAGTGTGTGTCTCTCAGGCCAGATTGCAATGCCAGTCTGCAGCACACAGTTATCTGTTCTCATTTATCAGAAAGAGGCAGAGAGAGAGGAAAGAAGAGAGAGAAATAAAGAGACAGAAAAAGAGAGGGGGAGACGAGAGATAGAGACAAAGAGAAGTCAAAATAATTTCCTCATTATCTGCAGCGTTGACAATCCCCCTTCACTATCCCTATCCAGAATAACTAAAGACAATCACCCACCTCTTCCTTCATACTTCACTCAACTCTGCCTATGCCCCAGACCAAACCAATAAAATATTGATTGCATGTAACAATTCCTCTTTCTCTCTCTGCAAGCTAAATACGTTTAATGGACAGAATCTCAGTGTCTTCCTTAATGCACCAGCGGTCCTGTCTTTTTACACACATCCTTCTTTTAAAAAAGTGACAGCTCACCCAAAATAATTATCCTACTTCTTTTACCCCTGTTCTGAGATTTTTTGCATTTTCATCTGTACATCCCAAAACAAACCTAATTTGAACAGATAAAGCCGTTACTGTCTAAGAACTAAGCTCTGTTTAAAAATCTGCCCAGCAACAAGATCTTAGCTACAGTATACAGCCAAGGAGCAAGACTCCACTGTCTTTGGGAAGTGCGACAGCTTAGTGGATATACACTCCACAAGGCGGACTTCCTCTCTGGGTGGAACGCAATGAAAAGAGCCCCCAAAAAACGACTCCACCCACGTGGACACACACGCGTTGATTAACGGAGTGGAGCTTGTAGCGGCCTTTAAGTGTCTGTGACAGTTACAAAAATGCCATGACTAGAGCTGATCAGTAGCGGTGCGTGGGTAAAATCACTGGGGAAGCCAAGCCAGAAAAAAAGCCATATTGCAACCTATGTGTTGTGATAATTGTGTTGTTTGCTCTATAACCTGTTAGTTCATGTGCTTTGACACCGTGATATATAGGCCTAAAGGCTGAGACACTAAGAAGACACAGTGGCAGAATACATTTAACCACACATTTATTTCATTACAAAACTGGAGAGCAACATCTGTCCGGCGGAGTCCACAAAACATATTGCATGTAACAAACAGTTACATGACCTACAGCATTGTCAAGCAAGTTAATGTTTCCCACATTTATGGACGAGTTACCGCAATTCGCAAAGAAAACAGGAGCTGCCTCTACTATTCCAGCACCATTTTAACCTCAACATTCAACATCATCAAATCACCTAGTCTAATACAGTGACAATTAAAAGATTCCAAAAACAATTTAGTCCAATCAATATACGCTAAATATCATGTGGATGTCTATGGTACTGATTTCTGTGTGTGTGTGTGTGTGTGTGCGTGTGTGTGAGTAAGTATAGTTTTTTTCTACTGTTGAAAAGCCAATGCCATCCTCCTCTTCTATGTTACCTAAACGGTCTATGACTCTGTCATACAGTACACACTTCATTTTTGTTGTCCTAGGCTACCTAGCTAAAATGCTTGAATGCTAGCTTTAATTTAATAGGCAACAATTAGCCTACTACATCTAGCTACATATGGAACTCCCATCCTCTCAGACCAGAGGCACAATGTATGAATTTATAGTTGGGTCAGAATCACCATTATACTCATTGGCCAAAATGGAGAATTAAGAAAAACAAAAAGTCCAAATCCCTATCTCCATCCATGGCTAATGTAGTAAAGGGACAATTTTAGCTAGCAAGCCACTGGAGGACAACACAACGAGATGCAACAATTTAAGATTTATTTCTGTCAATGATGTTTGGCTTGATGTGATGTGATTAGTGTGAAGCCAAATCCAAACTGTCTTCCCTTGGCACTTTTTTTTGGTACACCAGGACCACTCACAGTTGAGCTCCCTCAGTTAAGTTTGATTTGCCATCATTGTATAATTTTTTATCAAGATATCGCAACAATATCACAGTGTTTTTGACCAGACAGCATCAGATAGATGGGCTTCACATCTATCACACCTCTCTCTAATGTCAATTAGAAAAAAAAAAAAAAAAAAAAAAAAAAAATCTAATGTCAATCTAATGTCAATTGCTTGTCTACTGCTGTTTCTGTTTGTTCTTATCGTTTTATTTCACTGTAGAGCCCCCAGTCCCATTCAACATGCCTTAGATAGCTCCTTTGTCCCACCCCCCACAAATACGGAGACCTCACCTGGCTTAATTGGTGCCTCCAGGAATGCAACCTCTCTCATCATCACTCAACACCTAGGTTTACCTCCACTGTACTCACATCCTACCATACCCTTGTCTGTTCATAATGGCCTGAATCTATTCTACCACGCCCAGAAATATGCTCATTTTGTTCCCAACGCACTACATGACCAATTCTCATAGCCTTTAGCCGTACCCATATCCTAGTCCTCCTCTGTTCCTCTGGTGATGTAGAGGTTAACCCAGGCCCCGTAGCCCCCAGTACTACACCTATTTCACAGGCACTCTCATTTGTTGACTTCTGTAACTGTAAAAGCCTTGGTTTCAAGCATGTTAACATCAGAAGCCTCCCCCCTACGTTTGCTTTAGTCACTGCTTTAGCATACTCTGCCAACCCTGATGTCCTAGCCGTGTCTGAATCCGGCTTAGGAAGGTCACCAAAAATTCTGAAATTTCAATCCCAGACTACAACATTTTCCGTCAAGATAGAACTGCCAAAGGGGGCAATCTACTGCAGAGAGGTGCAATCTACTGCAGAAATAGCCCACAGAGTTCTGTCATACTATCCAGGTCTGTGCCCAAACAGTTCAAACTTATACTTTTAAAAATCCACCTCTCCAGAAATAAGTTATTATAACTTGTAGACCACCCTTAGCCACCAGCTGTGCCCTGGACATCATATGTGAATTGATTGCTCCCCCATCTATCTTCAGAGTTCGTACTGTTAGGTGACCTAAACTGGGATATGCTTAACACCCCGGCCGTCCTACAATATAAACTAGATTCCCTCAATCTCACACAAATTATGAAGGAGCCTACCAGGTACAACCCTGAATCCGTAAACATGGGCACCCTCATGGATATCATCCTGACCAACTTTCCCTCTAAATAAACCTCTGCTGTCTTCAACCAGGATCTCAGCGATCACTGCCTCATTGCCTGCGTTCGTAATGGGTCCACATTCAAACGACCACCCCTCATCACTGTCAAATGCTCCCTAAAACACTTCAGCGAGTATCCTGGAAGGATATTGACCTCATCCCGTCAGTAGAGGATGCCTGGTTGTTCTTTAAAAGTGCAATCCTCACCATCTTAAATAAGCATGCCCCTTTCAAAAAATGTAGAACTAAGAACAGATATAGCCCTTGGTTCACTCCAGACCTGACTGCCCTTGATCAGCACAAAAACATCCTGTGGCGTACTGCATTAGCATCAAATAGCCCCCGTGATATGCAACCTTTCAGGGAAGTCAGGAACCAATACACACAGTCAGTTAGGAAAGCAAAGGCTAGCATTTTTAAACAGCAATTTGCATCCTGTAGCACTAATTCCAAAATGTTCTGGGACACTGTAAAGTCCATAGAGAATAAGAGCACCTCCTCCCAGCTGAGGCTAGGAAATACTGTCACCACCGACAAATCTACGATAATTGAGAATTTCAATAAGCATTTTTCTACGACTGGCCTTGCTTTCCACCTGGATACCCCTATCCAGACCAACAGGTCTGCACCCCCCACAGCCACTCGACTTCCTATTTCACAACAAAGCCTCCTTCACTCATGCTGCCAAACATACCCTCGTAAAACTGACTATCCTACCGATCTTTGACTTCTGCGACGTCATTTACAAAATAGCCTCCAACACTCTACTCAGCAAATTGGATGTAGTCTATCACAGTGCCATCCGCTTAGTCATTAAGCCCCATATACTACCCACCACTGCAACCTGTATGCTCTTGTTGGCTGGCCCTCGCTACATATTTGTCACCAAACCCACTGGCTCCAGGTCATCTATAAGTCTTTGCTAGGTAAAGCCCCACCTTATCTCAGCTCACAGGTCACCACAGCAACACCCACCCGTAGCACGCGCTCCAGCAGGTATATTTCACTGGTCACCCCCAAAGCCAACACCTACTTTTGCCGCCTTTCCTTCCAGTTCTCTGCTGCCAATTACTGGAACGAATTGCAAAAATCACTGAAGCTGGAGACGTCGCCCTCACTAACTTTAAGCATCAGCTGTCAGAGCAGCTTACCGATCACTGCACCTGTACACAGACCATCTGTAAATGTTGCTCTTTTGCACCCCAGTATCTCTCCCTGTACATCCTCATCTGCACAGCTACCACTCCAGTGTTAATTGCTAAATTGTAATTATTTCACTACTATGGCCTATTTATTGCCTTACCTCCCTAATCTTACTACATTTGCACACACTGTATAGACTATCTATTGTGTTATTGACTGTCCGTATGTTTATCCCATGTGTAACTCTGTGTTGTTGTTTGTGTCGCACTGCTTTGCTTTATCTTGGCCAGGTCGCAGTTGTAAATGAGAACTTGTTCTCAACTGGCCTACCTGGTTAAATAAAGGTGTTCTCAACTAGCCTACCTGGTTAAATAAAGGTGTTCTCAACTAGCCTACCTGGTTAAATAAAGGTGAAATAAAAAAAATTACAAAAATAGATGCCACTGGAGCTGACATGATTCCTTGTCAGAGAGAGCCTCCATGCCTGTCCTACACAATATATTTCTATTAGAAAGTTCCACATTGTATACTGTATACTATTTTTTACAGGTGTTGGACTTTACTATTAATCTACGCATTTAAAGGTACCGACCCCCACTGATAGTCTACCTATTGTCTACACACAGTTATATTGGAAACCAATATAATATTTATAAGATTTATGTACAGTATATAGGGTGTTATGGCCCTTTCCCCCTTGGGAAACTCCCACCTGACACCCCACCTGACCCTGTGTCTCTGCAAGTCCCCAACCCTTCCTCCTTCTCTCTCTCCCCGCAGAGCGATTCTCCCCTCATCTCATTCATGTTTGAGCGACCCAGCAGAAACGGAGCCCATGGATTACGCAGATCCTCTAAACGCCACATCCCCAATAGTCTCTGGGGATCATCTCTGAGCAGCTTCAGCTTCTCCAGCTGCAATTCAACAGCCCTGTTTCGAGTGAATCATAATTTCTCCCATTGTAGTATGCAGAGGGAAATACAATTGTATTATTGCAGTGTATGTGGCTCTGCCTCGCTTGGTAGTAATAAAGTAATGATGCATAATAATGACCATGAAGAATCACTGATAAAGACTCAATCACAGAGCAGGAGAAGCAAATGGAAGTTCTAGTGTACAAATGGAGTTCTAGTGTACAAATGGAAGTTCTAGTGTACAAATGGAGTTCTAGTGTACAAATGGAGTTCGAGTGTACAAATGGAGTTCGAGTGTACAGGCGGTTTGGAAAATAATCCTGCAGCAACAGGAAATGTGAAATATTATGTGGATTATAATTAGGTAAATAAAATCTGACATTATAAACTTTAGAATCCTTTTTAAACCTCGAACACAGGAAAATTCTCAGCAACAGAAGAGTAATCAAATTAAGATCTGACATCTGTAGAGAAAAGGTAACGTTAGAACAAGAAGTGTGTGTAGAAGCATTTCGCTACACCCACCACAACATCTGCTAAACACGTGTATGTGACCAATAACATTTGATTTGAAGAGAGGAAGCCAGACAGCAAAGAACGAAAAAGACAAAAAGAAGACAATCCTCTCATCCTCAACTGGAGAGAACGTGGTGTTGAGTCATTACAAATGTGGTCAAGGGTTTGCAGTAATATGCAATTAACCTGATTGCCTTTGGCTGTAATTAATATGTCAGAGACCACAGACAGACAGACATACACCCTATCTGCTGCAGACACAAGCTGCAGGAAACGAGCAGCAGCCAAAGCCAATTACCATCCACAGTCCTGCAGGAGGTTTTCAAACTGAGCACAAAACAAGCCAATAACCATACACAGAATGAACCGACAACATGAAATGCATATTGGAGAAATGTTATTCTACATTTTAAAATCTCCAAATTAATCCCTTTTGTTTTTATTGCCAGAAACAATGAGGAATATCTGTTTTATATGATTAATATTGACATACACAATATGGTCTATGTCACAACAGATTCTAAGAGATCCCAAACTAGCATTACAAATCATATGTTATTCATCGTTTAACATGCATTTATCAGGACTTACTGACGTGGCTGTAGTGTTGATTAATCACTGATGCCTTTAGCCAATATTAGTTAAGGATGATCCCCAAATCGAAGGCTGCCGCCCTCAGACAGTCATGGTGTGTGTGTGTGTGTGTGTGTGTGTGTGTGTGTGTGTGTGTGTGTGTGTGTGTGTGTGTGTGTGTGTGTGTGTGTGTGTGTGTGTGTGTGTGGTCAATAGATGGCTGATTGATAATCAATACCTCCTATCTTAACCTCTGACCCCTCGTCTGTGACTCCTCTACATAAGCAGTGACCTGGGAAAAGCAATCCCTCCTCATTGACTTTGCATTTCTCCTCTCCCATACACAACAGTGTCCCACAGCTCCAACCTTTAATCTCCTCCTCAAGTCCTCACTGAGCTCCTATCCCATCAGTGCAGACATCTGTCCATCTTCTACAGTCACAGCTCTCACTGCAGTACAGAACACCACGGCACAGTGCAACTAAGACTCGCTCCTTCACACACATACACACACTACTGTATCACTGTTCCCAACCATTATTACCCTACACCCTTGACTGAGCCCATGTTCTCTTCACAGTCACACACACCACAGTGTGACACAGCACTGTGAGTGTGCAGCAGGGTACAGCCTAGCTCAGTGCTGACTGGCTCAGTCTCTTATCACACAACCCAGTGGAGAGATGAGCTGCCTGGCAGCCTGCCAGTGAGAGAGTCACAAACATTCAGCATCTTACTGTCACAGACTGCTGGCTCTGCCTGGTCTTACAAAGTACACTCACAGCAACCCCAGTCACACACATTCACTGTTAGAGTCGCACCTCTGAGCACGGAAAACAGACACCCACTGCACATGCACACGCACACAAACACACACGCGCAACTCAGAAAACACCATAAAGACAAAGTACACACACCTCTGAAAACACCACACACCCTCCCCATTCACACTCTCTTTCACAGACTGCCACCTCATCCTCACTTCTGCAGGCAGGGAACAGCAAGAAACAGGAACCTGGGCACAGCAGGACCATGCAGCTAAACTTCCTCATGCAATAACTGACTGTGCCAAAGGGTCATGAAATGTACTGTAGCAAAGTCTGACTCCATTCAAACGCATTGAGAACAACTTGTACCACATCTGTACCACCTATACTGGACATGTACTGTACCATTCATGTGAGGCATTTTACTGTGTGCTGATTATGTTAGTCAGTTACAGTTAAACAGCACACTCTGTGAAGCAACTTCAGCTTTTTGACTATAATACTCTCAACTCTCAACTCCTCCTCCACATTTACTGGATTGGTTGAACAGCGCAGAAGAGAACCTCCCCCTACAGTTTTTTTTCTCTCGTCAGGACCAGAAATAAAGCCCGCTCAGGTGCTTCTTGTACGCTTGCAACGTTAGGTTAGTTAAACAGTAACACTAAAATGAGTTGAAAAGGATGTGAGAACAAAGGGATGGGACAGAGACAGTCCTTCTGAAGGTCTTAACCTCTGCCCTTTCTTTTGTGAACTTTCACCCCTGACCCCACTCACCGATCTCACAGCTCTCTCCGGAGTAGCCCTGGGGGCAGTAGCAGCTGTAACCGTCGCCCTCCTGCAGACAGCTGCCTCCATGCAGACAGGGGCTGGTCTGACATGGGTTGTCCTCAGCTGCAGAATGGAGACATGGCAGGCGGGTTAACCGAGGGACTCACATACTCTCACACACACACACACACACACACAGACACACACAGGCATGCACACACACATGCGTGCACACACGCACACACACACATACGGTTGAAGTCGGAAGTTTACATTAACTTAGGTTGGAGTCATTAAAACTCATTAAAACTATAGTTTTGGCAAGTCAGTTAGGACATCTACTTTGTCCATGACACATGTCATTTTCCCAACAATTGTTTCCAAACAGATTATTTAACTTATAATTAATTCCCTGTAGGCTAATTGACATTATTTGAGTCAATTGGAGGAGTACCTGTGGATGTATTTCAATACTTCCAAAGTTGTGGCAAAATGGCTTACGGAAAACAAAGTCAACGTATTGGAGTGGCCATCACAAAGCCCTGACCTCAATCCTATAGAAAATGTGTGTGCAGAAGCGTGTGTGAGCAAGGAGGCCTACAAACCTGACTCAGTTACCCCAACTCTGTCAGGAGGAAGGGGCCAAAATTCACCCAGCTTATTGTGTGAAGCTTGTGGAAAGTTACCCAAAACGTTTTACCCAAGTTAAACAATTTAAAGGCTACAAATACTAATTGAGTGTATGTAAACTTCTGACCCAATGGGAATGTGATGAAAGAAAGAAAAGCTGAAATAAATCATTATCTCTACTATTATTCTGACATTTCACATTCTTAAAATAAAGTGTCGATCCTAACTGACCTGAGACAGGGAATTTTTACTAGGATTAAATGTCAGGAATTGTGAAAAACTGAGTTTAAATGTATTTGGCTAAGGTGTATGTAAACTTCTGACTTCAACTGTACACACACAGACATACACAAACTGTGAACAGATGACTTAGCCTGGGTATTATAATGCTGGAGAACAGATGACTTAGCCTGGGTATTATAACGCTGGAAAACAATGACAGCCTGGGTATTATAATGCTGGAGAACAGATGACTTAGCCTGGGTATTATAATGCTGGAGAACAGACGAGTTAGCCTGGGTATTATAACGCTGGAGAACAGATGAGTTAGCCTGGGTATTATAATGCTGGAGAACAGATGAGGTAGCCTGGGTATTATAACGTTGGAGAACAGATGACTTAGCCTGGGTATTATAACGCTGGAGAACAGATGACTTAGCCTGGGTATTATAATGCCGGAGAACAGATGAGTTAGCCTGGGTATTATAACGCTGGAGAAGAGATGAGTTAGCCTGGGTATTATAATGCTGGATAACAGATGACTTAGCCTGGGTATTATAACGCTGGAGAACAGATGAGTTAGCATGGGTATTATAACGCTGGAGAACAGATGAGTTAGCCTGGGTATTATAACGCTGGAGAAGAGATGAGTTAGCCTGGGTATTATAACGCTGGAGAACAGATGAGTTAGCCTGGGTATTATAACGCTGGAGAAGAGATGAGTTAGCCTGGGTATTATAGTGCTGGAGAACAGATGCAGTGCATTAGATGCCCTGTCAGATTGTGTCTTTGCCTGGAAACCTATCTGGATTGGCTAATAAAACCACACTTAATCTAGCAAGCTCTCCACACAGCCACGAAACAAGCTTTAACACCTACAGCTGTGCAACCGTCCTTGTCAAACCCCAGCGCCGTCCTTATAATTACGACTTAATCTCCTCTATCTCACCATTTATCTCCAAAACATTTCCCTTGAAGAACAGCGCTTGGAGTTATAGCCTTGCGAAATAAAACGTGTTTATTACCTTGCAACGACTCAGTAATGTACCATAAAAAGAGGCGGCCACGAGTGTGCCTGACTGGATAATGATCAGGTAATTTATGAGGACCCGGCTCATCAGAGGGACGTGGGCGGGCAGGCGGGGCAGGCGCCACACATTGTCCTCCCCCCTGTCGAGCATCCGTCATGATAAACAGTGGGCAGACAGACAGAGCAGCAGCCAATCTGTCACCTTGTAGAAAGTCAGACACACTGCCGGGTTTTCTTCTGTCTGTCTGTCTGTCTCTCTCTCTCTCTCTCTCTCTCTCTCTCTCTTTCACTCACTCTCTCTCTCTCTCTCTCTCTTTCACTCTCTGTCTCTCTCTCTCTCTCTCTCTCTCTCTCGCTCTCTCTCTCTCTCTCTCTTTCACTCTCTGTCTCTCTTTATCTCTCTCTATTTTTCTCTCTCTCTTTTTCTCTCGTGGTCTCCTGTCGCTCTCTCTCTCTTGAACAGAGAGGAGGGTGTGACTGAGAGAGTGAAGTACTCTATGAGGACCTGTCAGATAGATTGTCTATCTATCTTCACTATTGTTTCTCAATGTAAAGCTTTTCAATAGCTAAAGGTTATATCAGAGAAAGCCACAGAGGCATGGAATGGTTTTCTTTTAGTTGGGGAAGGATTAGTTATTGTACATCCTTCTTATAACAACATAATTGAAGAGAAACACACCTCTGACAGTGGCTTGTTTAGCCCTGCTTGGGATGGTGAGCGTGGCAGTGTGTTTGGTGAACAAATCCAATTCATTGGTTATGTGCTGGTTAACATGTGTGTGTGTGTGTGTGTGTGTGTGTGTGTGTGTGTGTACATTTGACTATACTCATGAGCACCAAAGGTTCTCAAGAATAGTAAACCAGCTAAGTCCTCACTTGTAAAAAGCCTATTTGTGACTCACCACCTGGATTCGGTCTTATCTAGCAAAATTTGAAATGGTGTTTTTTACATTGGATAAAAGTAGAGACTCATACCTACGACATTGCATATCATACACTGCATTTGAGGAACAATGGGAAAGTAATTCTGCTTTGAAAGTTGATAAACTTCTAAACTCACTTTTGAGAAAATCGCCTTTGAATGTTTTGGTATCTTGTAAAGAGCTCTTCTTTGTCTACATACATTCAGCCAAACAGTTGTATTTTTGTTTCATCAGACCAGAGGACATTTCTCCAAAAAGTACGATCTTTGTCCCCATGTGCAGTTGCAAACCGTAGTCTGGCTTTTTTATGGTGGTTTTGGAGCAGTGGCTTCTTCCTTGCTGAGCGGCTTTTCAGGTTATGTCGATATAGGACTCGTTTTACTGTGGCTTTAGTTACTTTTGTACCTGTTTCCTCCAGTATCTTCTGGGATTGATTTGACCTTCTTGCACCAAAGCACCTTTATCTCTAGGAGACAGAACGCGTCTCCTTCCTGAGCGGTATAACGGCTGCGTGGTCCAAAGGGGTTTATACTTGCGTACTATTGTTTGTACAGATGAACATGGTACCTTCAGGCATTTGGAAATTGCTCCCAAGGATGAACCAGACTTGTGGAAGTCTACAATTTATTTTCTGAGGCACAGTCAACTCAGTGTATGTAATCTGACCCACTGGAATTGTGATACAGTGAATTATGAGTGAAATAATCTGTCTGTTTACAATTGTTGGAAAAATGACATGCACAAAGTAGATGTCTGAACCGACATGCCAAAACTATAGTTTCTTAACAAGAAATGTGTGGAGTGGTTGAAAAATGAGTTTTAATGACTCCAACCTAAGTGTATGTAAACTTCCGACTTCAACTGATGTGAGATAGTCTTCATGTGTGTGTGTGAGAGTCACAGTGTATGTGTGTGTATGTGAGAGAGTCGTAATGTGTGTGTGTGTGTGTGTGTGTGTGTGTGTGTGTGTGTGTGTGTGTGTGTGAGAGAGTCTAACTCGCTCCAGGCTGGTGAGATATAGAGGTGAGTGTGTATAATATTTCCTGAGAAGCTGAGGGATAGCCTTCTACCCACTCCTGTGCTGCAGCCACTGATACACTATTCTGAGGTGATAACAATGTGAGTGCTGGCTTTGAAAATGAATCAAAGGGATTGGAGAGAAGGAGGCAAGCCATTACAGTGTGGGGGTTTTAATTTCTTAAATCAACAGCTAAAAGAATACAGTACGTGATCGGCAAGCATACACGGCTCATCTGAGAAGCTAATCAAATAAATATGATGTAACCGACTGGAGAAAAGAACACACACTCACGAACACACACAGACCACACAATCACAATAAATAAACGCTTGCACACACACATTATCATAGTCACATCATACCTGGCCCCCCATAACTGCCCCCCCCCCCAACACCCTTTTTGGTTCCATGTAGAACCATCTCCAGAAATTGGGTTCAAACCCAAAAAGGTTCTACCTGGAAACAAAAAGGGTACTTCAAAGGGTTCTCCTGTGGAGACAGCTGAAGAACCCTTTAAGGGTCTCGATAGCACCTTTTTCTCTAACATGCTGATCAGACCGCTCGCTTTGCAAAATAAATTTAAACATACATGTTGTTAAATTGTTGCACCCACACTGCTCGCGTGCGCCAACGAGCGTCTGTGTTGCCAAGCACTAAAGTAGAAGTCAGTTCTATTTGTGACGCTGAGCGCGGTGCAAGTCCTGCCTCTCCCATCTCCTCATTGGTTTATAGAAGCAGATACCCATTTGCCATCTCCTCATTGGTTATACCCATGTGGGTGATTGAAAGATGAACTGAGTTTGGTCGGTCGTCATGGTAACTATGAAAGTTAGTTGCCAATCGCCATATAAAGTCCAAAGAAGAAAAAGCCTGGAAGGAGGAGAGATGACTAGAAACGATTCGGTTGACCGTTTTGTGTGTGGATTAATTGTCGGAGTAGAGGACCTTCAGGTAAAATTACAACTCAATGTTTATATCCCAGGACAAATTAGCTTGCAACAGCAAGCTAGCTAACTAAATTTCCATAAATGTTTAATGCATTTTGACCTGTCCCCAAATTAACATAACATAATAATTGGTTCAGAGTTTGTTTTGATATTTTAACCTTCCTGTCGTGATTGCGTTTGGTGTGGGGGGACAAAATCAATTTCCACATGATGCCGGACGCGCGCGGCCAGTTTGGGTACGGCGTAAGAGTGTGGGCAGAGATATTAGCCATAAGAGGCCAGTATGAATGTGACATTGTGCTCTCTCTGCAGAGGGATGTTTGTGCCTCCTGTCTCCCTCTCCTGTCTCCCTCTCCTGTCTCCCTTTCCTGTCTCCCTTTCCTGTCTCTCTCTCCTGTCTCCCTCTCCTGTCTCCCTTTCCTGTCTCCTTTTCCTGTCTCTCTCTCCTGTCTCTCTCTCCTGTCTCCCTCTCCTGTCTCGCTCTCCTGTCTCCCTCTCCGGTCTCCCTTTCCTGTTTCCCTTTCCTGTCTCTCTCTGCTGTCTCCCTCTCCTGTCTCTCTCTCCTGTCTCTCTCTCCTGTCTCCCTCTCCTGTCTCTCTCTCCTGTCTCCCTCTCCTGTCTCCCTCTCCTGTCTCCCTCTCCTGTCTCTCTCTCCTGTCTCCCTCTCCTGTATCCTTTCACCACAATTAGTCTTCATGGAGGCAGCCAGTGACAGGCAGTGTTTTAATGGGCTAGGCGTGTCCGGGGGAGACAGCGGCTAGCCTCGTGCTGCAGCCGTCCATTGTGTCTGCTCCAATGCAGACACTAATAAACCCACTGACAGCCCAGAGGACACAGTGCTGTTGTCTTGTCCTGACCTATAGCCAAGCTACTGGGGGAGGTTAGTGTGAATTGAAATTCTCAGGCTGGTTGGCATTCTAGTTGTGTTCTGATCCACAGCAAGGGCAGTGTATGCTAGAGTACTCGGTAGTACTGTTCCAACATTTATGGTATACAGTATATCAATTCAAACAACAACATCAGTGTCCATTATCTACATTGGAACTGTGGAAGACCCACTAAGTTATCACTGGTTCGTTACATTTCTCTGGCTGTGTGTCTGGTGTTTAGTTTCACCACCATGACTGTGCTTTTAGAGCGGAAGAGAAATGGGCACCTCTCTAGGCTCAGATGTTTGTGTGCTAGTGTGTGTGTGTGTGTGTGTGTGTGTGTGTGTGTGTGTGTGTGTGTGTGTGTGTGTGCTATGTGTACAAGTGCTGCAGGTCATGGGCTGGGTAAGTAACGAGGCTGGTGTTGAGTGAAGCAGAGAAGGTAAATAAATGACCGTTGTGACTCACAGTCTTTCAGGGGAGCTCAGCAGATACGACAGTTAGCCAAGCATTCACCCAGCAGGAAAATAGCATAGGGCCACTAGCCCTACGTCAAACCCTATGGGGGGCCAGGTGTGATGTGTTCCCTGCATGGAACCAAAACTGAACTGACCCTCTTCGAATATGAAAGAGCCTTTATATCCAACCAGATCTGTAGATAGTCAGCCACAGGGAGTATTTCAACAACATTATTTCAGCAAGAAACAAAACCAGAAACAGAAATACAACCTCTATTGAATGTCCTTTGACTAGGAGATCATGAAAAACTCTGTAAAGAGAGAAAACATGTAGCTTACTAATTTGTACTCTCCCGGTGATGAATTGTCTGGAGTAGTAGTGCTCCATGCTACAGTACATAGAGAGAAACCAAGGCTGGTCTGGTTTCCAGAAGTGGGGAATTGATTCAATTCTCACACAATTAGTTACAACTTATCACACCCAAATGGCATTGTGCTGCTCGCATTGTGCTGCTCGCATTAAGACAATACATACAGTATGAGCATTATTAATAGATCAAACAGTGTGTGTGTGTGTGTGTGTGTGTGTGTGTGTGTGTGTGTGTGTGTGTGTGTGTGTGTGTGTGTGTGTGTGTGTGTGTGTGACAGAGAGGGAACTACCATAGTTTTCTTCTTCGTAACGCTAGCTGCCATCTTCTGATTAATTACAGACTATACTCTTCAAATAGCCCCTTTCTTCCATTCCATCTCTGTCTCTGCAGCTCTTAATCTGACCAGGGCGTAGATACTACAGCGCCATCCTTCTGTTGGTGTCCAATCAGGACTAAGCATCGCGGCCTACCAGTACAGTGTCCTTACAAAACAGATTTCTGCAAAGTCCTCTGTCATCCTCCTATTCGATTCATAGACAGTATATCTGTAAGGAAGATACTAGGAGACTAGAGCTGCTTAACCAGAATGGATAGTGTTGGGATTGTAACGTTACAATTGAACCTGGAATTTGAGGACACATACAGTACGTTCTATTGACATTTTCACACATCCTTCTCTACACATACAGAAAAGTACACACACACACCATCCTCCATCACCGTGGGAGTTACTGAACCTTGTAATAGCTTTTCCAGAGACAAGGATCATGGGGTCTGCCTGTTCAAGTGCACCTCTATAAGCAAGACAAGCCATTGCCTATACACAGCAACACAGCTGGGTCTTAAACTCTAATGCCACTGGAGAAAATGTACTGAACTCCAAATATCTCTCACAGTTACAGGTTTTAGGATGACTACATTTAAACAGCGACGGTCGGGGGAAATATAACAATAACAGTCACCATGACAACCTGGTCAACCACAACCTGAAAAATGACTTGCCTATTAATATTAGGTCAGTTTCCTGGACAAAGATTAAAGCTACTGGACTAAATAGCATGCCCAAAGGAGAATCTCTACTGAAAGTGCATTATAGTGTAGAACCAACCTTAAAACTGACTCCTACACTTGTACATCTAGCTATGATAATATCTGTCTTACTGTAAAGTGTTTCCACTGCTTAGTATGCTGCTGCAGTAGACATACAGAAATGCATAAACTCAACTCAAACTCAAACCAAACATGCTGCTATAACCTGTACCACCCCACAGTAAATGACCTGGGGTCAGTAAGTACACCTTTCCATCTCCCCCATTGACACTGCAGGGAGGGCGGCAGGCGTACGATCCACTGTATCACCATGTCCTCAGACAGACACTTCACTCAGTCTCTGCTATATAGATAGCACTTCTCTTTCTCCCTGTGGTGAAGACCCAATGCAATTTCAGCACACTCCAATAAGAGTGATTTAGAGGTTGCCAGGTTGTTGCCCGGTACCTGCTGCACAGAGATGATAGAGAGAGATAGAGGGGGGTGGAGAGAGAGAGACTGAGACAGAGATAAACAGATAGAGGAGGGGTGGGGTGGAGAGAGAGACAGAGACGGATATACAGATAGAGGAGGGGTAGAGAGATAGAGACAGATAGACTGACAGACAGATAGAGAGGTGGTGGGGTGGAGAGAGAGACAGATAGACAGATAGACTGACAGACAGGTAGAGAGGCGGTGGGGTGGAGAGAGAGACAGAGACAGATAGACAGACTGACAGACAGGTAGAGAGGGGGTGGAGCGGGGTGGCGTCAGAGACAGATAGACAGATAGACTGACAGACAGACAGGTAGAGAGGGGGTGGAGCGGGGTGGCGTCAGAGACAGATATACAAATAGACTGACAGACAGGTAGAGAGGGGGTGGAGCGGGGTGGTGTCAGAGACAGATAGACAGATAGACTGACAGACAGACAGGTAGAGAGGGGGTGGAGCGGGGTGGCGTCAGAGACAGATAGACAGATAGACAGATAGACAGGTAGAGAGGGGGTGGAGCGGGGTGGCGTCAGAGACAGATAGACAGATAGACAGACAGACAGGTAGAGAGGGGGTGGAGCGGGGTGGCGTCAGAGACAGATAGACAGATAGACTGACAGACAGGTAGAGAGGGGGTGGAGCGGGGTGGCGTCAGAGACAGATAGACAGATAGACTGACAGACAGGTAGAGAGGGGGTGGAGCGGGGTGGCGTCAGAGACAGATAGACAGATAGACTGACAGACAGGTAGAGAGGGGGTGGAGCGGGGTGGCGTCAGAGACAGATAGACAGATAGACAGACAGACAGGTAGAGAGGGGGTGGAGCGGGGTGGCGTCAGAGACAGATAGACAGACAGACAGACAGGTAGAGAGGGGGTGGAGCGGGGTGGTGTCAGAGACAGATAGACAGATAGACAGATAGACAGACAGACAGGTAGAGAGGGGGTGGAGCGGGGTGGTGTCAGAGACAGATAGACTGACAGACAGGTAGAGAGGGGGTGGAGCGGGGTGGTGTCAGAGACAGATAGACTGACAGACAGGTAGAGAGGGGGTGGAGCGGGGTGGCGTCAGAGACAGATAGACACTTTACTAAGTCTCTGCGATATAGATAGCACTTCTCTTTCCTCTCTGTGGTGAAGACCCAAAGCAACACAATCCAATATGCCATCTCTATTTAGAACAATAAGTAAGCTAAAACACCCACAGTCATCAAGCTATTAAATATGTTAAAGTGATTAATAAGACTGAACTCAATAATAAATATTATGTTGCACCTATAACTAACAGACTAACAAATGAACAAATCTTGAAAAAATACGAAGACTTTTGATTGTCTTTCTTAAGACATCCTAAATATCAAATTTCAGTCAGGCAGACCGACCAGCCAGCCCCAGCCGTCTGCATGACCGACCCCCACCAGTTTAGTCAATAACTCCAACACAATTTCCTTCCCAGTTCCCACCTTTCATTTTTTTTAATTCTGAAGGGAAAGGTTTGGAATTTTTTTTACAGAAAACCACACATACACTACATTAACACACAGAAACAGCAAATCCTTCAGACAATTAATCTAATAGGACTAATAGTACTGTAGAGCTATTTTTATTTGCACACAATATAGCTGGGTCACCTCGTCCTGCCCCTATGGGTCCAGCACCCTGCAACGCCCCAACACTCCCCACTCAGCTTTAGGATCTTAGTGAAACATGAATTTATTGATTTTGTGTGTTTTAGGCCAAGGTCAGACTGACAACCCACAGACCCCCAGGGCCAGGACTGAGCAACTCAGCAGCTAGGGATTGCCTAAATATGTATCTCCCCTGACGTGGACATGACATGGAATACATGTCAATATGTATCTCCCCTGACGTGGACATGACATGGAATACATGTCAATATGTATCTCCCCTGACTCCCCTGACGTGTCCCCTGACGAGGGACATGACATGGAATACATGTCAATATGTATCTCCCCTGACGTGTCCCCTGACTCCCCTGACGTGTCCCCTGACGTGTCCCCTGACGTGTCCCCTGACTCCCCTGACGTGTCCCCTGACGTGTCCCCTGACATTTCAATGCATACACTTTAAGTCGTACAGTATTCCATATAAGGCATCCAAACCTTATGAAAGTTGTCCAGTATACCCTTAATCTTGTTAGAAATCAAATCTAGTGATACATCATTTGACATTGTGGGAGGATATCCAACCTTCCAATAAATGGCAATGCATTTCCTAGCTGCTATAAATACTTGGTAACACAGTTTCTTCAGATAACAGTCTCCAGTATCAACATTTCCAAGCAAACAAAAACAGGGAGAATGGAGAATCTGTAGACATGCTGAGATAAAAGAACATACACTTGCAAAAATTCAGCCAGCCTTCACAAGAGCATAACATATGCAAATAAGTCCCTTCTGTGTTTTACACCTCCAGCAGAGGAATGACATTTCTGAGTGCATGATATTCAGTTTGACTGGCGTATAGTACGTTCTATGGATGGTCTTAAACTGCATGAATTTATGTCTGCTATTATATGAACATGACTGGGCATTCCAACATATCTGTATCCATTCATCATCATCAATAGTGTCTCCCAGGTCTTCCTCACATTTTGTTTGACATGTTTTGTGTCCACGGGAAAAGCCTCTCTCAACCCTTGATACAGTTTGGAAATGAACTTTGGAGGTTAGTCAGACTGCCTTAAAATAGCATCTGGCTTGTCCAGTGTTTGTTGCGCAGAGTGAATAAAGTGTTGTATCTGCAGGTATTCACCTCAGGTCTGTCAAATACTGGTCTTCCCTGGCTGTCTGACCCTACTGTCACCATCTGATCCTGCTAAGACATGATGAACAGTGTTGTGTACTGACTGCACTAGAGGGCTGCATTCCCATGGGATGCCTGCAGGACCTGCTTAACCAACGTGATTCGAAGTGCAATAAAAACATACTATAATCATGAAAAGGCACAGCGCCCACATCGGTTAGGGTATTATGGCGAGTGAGCGTTGCGCCTTGTCATATTCAGTAAGTATTGATTACCCATTTATTTGTCTCTGCCTGCAAATCGTCTTCCTAAAAGATAGGCTATATCGTATAGGACTATGCAAAACGTAGTAAGTGTTGCTGTCATCATTCTTGCTGCTCCAAGTTCAGTAGCCATACCTGCGAGATCAGGTGTGCATCTGCTCTCAATGAAATAGAGTAGACTATAGCCTACACATGGTTCGAGAAGCATGGGGCAGTTATCTTTCCAAGGAAATGTACTTCCTAAATACTTTACTAAATTGCCTAGATACAGGCCTAATTATTTCATTTGCGTCAACCTCACCTCTAACTCTCAGCATTGCGCACACACACACGCACACATGCACACCCGCGCACACCAGCGCACACCCGCACAGACGCACAGACACACACACACACACACACACTCACACACACACACACACACACACACACACACACACACACACACACACACACACACACACACACACACACACACACACACACACACACACACACACACACACACACACACATAAAGCTTAACCAGTATGCCGGACACTTACAATTAGCTGTAGTCCGGGCGCTGGAGACAGCCAGACAACCCTCACCAGCCGAAAGCACCTCCTAGATTCACACTGAAATAGCGAGGAGAGGGGCAACAAGCAACATGTCGACTGGCTACTCAATAGAGTCCAATTTAAGAGATCGCGAAACAAGAGTGATGGCCAAATCGGGATATTGTTTCTACAAGAGCACTTTGCAGTGAGCCTAAATACATTGATTTATCCGAGCTGTCACACTCCATCCTTCCTTATCATCACAAACACATTCTACTAGCGTTTCTCTACTAGCCGATGGTTTGTTTTCCCCAAAAGCAGAATATTTCAGGTCATCCTATTGTTAGTGTCTGGAGAGCTGCTGCTGACAGCTTGTCTAATAGGAGCTGTAGTGCAACCCCTCTCTTCCCTGTATATCGCCTGTTCTGTGGGGTAATTCTCTGGGTACTGCCCGGCCCACCAGGCTCCATCATTTCCTCCACAGCCAGATTGCCCTCTCCCCGGGCAATGCTTCTATATAGTGCCAAATAAGGGCTATTTGGCTTGTAACGACAGCAGAACCATTTTGGTGCTATATAGAATCTTTTTTCAGGTCCTATAAAGAACCATGCTCATAAGGTTCTAAATGAAACCTGTATGGTGCTGTAAAATAACTTTTCCCAAGGTTCTATAAAGAACTATTAAAACATATTCTATACAGCACCAAAAATGGTTCTGCTATGGTTACAACCATTTTGGGGGCTATATACAGTAGAACCGTTTTATATGGCTCTTTATAGAACCTCATTCTCATAGATTCTTTATAGAACCATACAGGGTTTTTTATTCATGGTTTAATAGACAGGTTGGTTGTTTAGCAACAAAACCAATGCGTGCACGACTATGGGTCAAACAGATAGGGTGGGCTTAGACTGTTGAGAACATTTAACTATATTTCATCTCCTATGTTTATTGAAGATTTGTACAATAACCACTTGTCTCTCAAATACATCGTTACATTTGTTGGTTCGTTAGCTAGCGATTTTTTTGCCATATTAGCATACACCTCAAAACAAGACATGGTATCAAGAACAAGATGAAACTTGCTGAAATGAGTCAAATACAATTCCCCACATGGCAGCTTCTTGTCATTGTTGGTAGCTATCTGACCATCCAGAATCACAACAACTGACGGACGCTAAGAAGTGCGCTAAGAAATACGTCCAAAATGACTAATTGGAGGTAGAAAGGAGTTGGAGCACTCGTTTTTTTTCATTCATCTGTTTTAGTATTATGTTTATTAACTAGTTGAATCAGGTGTTCTAGCTCTGGAAGAACTGTGGGTCCCTGAGAAGAGAATTAAGAATTACCGACTTAGTCAACTTTTACGAGACACCGTCACAGGCCATAGTCATACAGTATAACATGTAATAACATAACACAACAGATTAGATCAACTGAAATGACACTCTCGCTCACAGTATAACATGTAATAACATAACACAACAGATTAGATCAACTGAATTGACACTCTCGCTCACAGTATAACATGTAATAACATAACACAACAGATTAGATCAACTGAAAGGACACTCTCGCTCACAGTATAACATGTAATAACATAACACAACAGATTAGATCAACTGAAATGACACTCTCGCTCACAGTATAACATGTAATAACATAACACAACAGATTAGATCAACTGAAATGACACTCTCGCTCACAGTATAACATGTAATAACATAACACAACAGATTAGATCAACTGAAATGACACTCTCGCTCACAGTATAACATGTAATAACATAACACAACAGATTAGATCAACTGAAAGGACACTCTCGCTCACAGTATAACATGTAATAACATAACACAACAGATTAGATCAACTGAAATGACACTCTCGCTCACAGTATAACATGTAATAACATAACACAACAGATTAGATCAACTGAAATGACACTCTCGCTCACAGTATAACATGTAATAACATAACACAACAGATTAGATCAACTGAAATGACACTCTCGCTCACAGTATAACATGTAATAACATAACACAACAGATTAGATCAACTGAAATGACACTCTCGCTCACAGTATAACATGTAATAACATAACACAACAGATTAGATCAACTGAAATGACACTCTCGCTCACAGTTGCACAAAATGAGTTCTGAGCAAACCACGCCACAAAATATTTGAATGATCCGCCACCCCTGCATTTAAATTATCACTGAATTGCAAAGAACTATTGAAGAGCTCAAAGGGCTACAGAGCAAATGCAAAACTAATATATCAAGGCTGGATCGTGGACAGTCTCCTTCAAATGTCGACAGGCACACTGTATGCATAAGACAGCAATGGTTCTATGGTTATTTTGACATGGATGCCAGTTCCGAAGTATTATGTGATCGTTCTGTCAGAGAGAAATAAGAGGTGGTGTTAAGAGACAAGAGACAGGATATAGAAGTATTATGTGATCGTTCTGTCAGAGAGAAATAAGAGGTGGTGTTAAGAGACAAGAGACAGGATATAGAAGTATTATGTGATCGTTCTGTCAGAGAGAAATAAGAGGTGGTGTTAAGAGACAAGAGACAGGATATAGAAGTATTATGTGATCGTTCTGTCAGAGAGAAATAAGAGGTGGTGTTAAGAGACAAGAGACAGGATATAGAAGTATTATGTGATCGTTCTGTCAGAGAGAAATAAGAGGTGGTGTTAAGAGACAAGAGACAGGATATAGAAGTATTATGTGATCGTTCTGTCAGAGAGAAATAAGAGGTGGTGTTAAGAGACAAGAGACAGGATATAGAAGTATTATGTGATCGTTCTGTCAGAGAGAAATAAGAGGCGGTGTTAAGAGACAAGAGACAGGATATAGAAGTATTATGTGATCGTTCTGTCAGAGAGAAATAAGAGGTGGTGTTAAGAGACAAGAGACAGGATATAGAAGTATTATGTGATCGTTCTGTCAGAGAGAAATAAGAGGTGGTGTTAAGAGACAAGAGACAGGATATAGAGAAGCAGCTTCTGTGTCTCTGTCTGTTCTTTGTTCTCCCCATGGGGGATATAGATGTGGTGGTGAAATGACACATCAGAGGGGGAAGCTGAGTCCCCATATGCATAATCAAATAGGACTGAATACTTTAGCCTCTCCTCTGGCTCCGGCTCCATCCAGGTCAGAGCTGTAGCCAGAAGGATCCCATTTTGCAGACGAGGACAAAGCATCTATTAAGGGTATTATATTCCACTGACAGCACTCCGCCTGCAGACCTGCAGCTTCATTTCTTACTTCGAGGGACACAGAGGTGATGTGATTCACAGGTTTATAAAATTCAACACACCCGCTGGGACGCCGGCACTGTAAAAAACAATAAAAAGACTGATATGGTTCTGAATAAAACACATGAAGTCAATGTCACTTTTTAAAAGGATGACATATGGCTCGATAGAGGTCCTTTGCTACTGTCGTTTACGGCCATCTAAAACAGAATGACCAGAATAAAAGTGAAGAAAATTGTAGATTAAACAGCCGAAATGTTAAGACAAACAGTGTGGACATTAGATTTAACCTGGTCTGTGGTCTGTAGTTTGTACTCTGCTGTTTTATCTTCCATAGGGCCAGTTTGTTTCTAGCCCTTTGGGACAAATAACATTCATCATCTTCTGTGGAATTACCGATCACTAATTTCAAACACTCACAGGCTGTGAAAGTCATGCCAGGTAGCCATGCTAGACTAGGGAAGTGGTGCCAGGTATCCATGCTAGGCCAAGGAAGTTGTGGCAGATAGCCATGTTACTGTAGGCTAGGGAAGTCATACCAGGTAGCCATTCTAGGCTAGGTAAGTCATGCTAGGTATCCATGATAGGCTAGGGAAGTGGTGCAAGGTAGCCATGCTAGGCTAGGGACGTGGTGCAAGGTAGCCATGCTAGGCTAGGGAAGTAGGCCTAACGCCAGGTAGAGACTTCATTAGCTCTACCGTAGCCTGGCTGACACACAGTCGGCCACTATTATGCCTCCGGCCCACTATAATGTTACAATTATGAGGACCCTAAAGAACCATTATGAGGGCCCTAGTCTCTTTCACTGTGGGTTTTGTTTCAAAATGGAATAAAAAACATCTGTAATCTCACAAAAGTTATTTTGCTTGTATTTAATACGAATACCCTCTTTGTTATGGTTTTATATTTTTTGTTAATTACATTTTTATTATTAATAAAATCAGTGTGTGACTACTATGTCTTGTGTAACATTTCAAGTGTCAGAAATGTGCTTGAAAGGCACTACAAAGAGGGGACTCAGTACTCTGTTATATTACCTTTTTGTGAGTAGCACTTGACACTGGTCCACCAAGGGACCATTTCTCAGAGAAAAGCAACACAGATAGTTTAACAGTATGGAAGGAGTGCCAGCGCTTACACCGCGGAGATAAAGCCATCATGCAATACGTTGACTGCGTTCAGATCAGATGTGATCCAAAAATAAATCCAATATCTTTTTGCATACTATTCATAAAAAGGATCTCCTAAAATAAGACAGGATGGCCATCATCCAGATTCGGACTCCATTCCTGTTTAAAGTCACATAAGGAAACCTAGCAGGATCCAAAACCAGGAAGAGCACAATAGTGTATTATAGAGCAGGCAGTGTCTACATGACCCCAAGAGACACCCACCACTCTCCTCTTAAGCTTATTCTCTCACACTTCGGTTCCTTCCTTAGTTTCCCCTCGTTACTAGGACAAAAAAAGCCAATGCTCTGCACAGTCAGCGTAACACTCTTTATCTTCCCCCCCATTATGGAGTACAGATTCCCCAAGCCGCCGCTTTAACAAATCCCCATTCATTAAATATGCAACCGGCGAATAGCATGGGATTATATCCAGCATGAACGTTTGATATGGAAAATGGCCGAATAAAGGCGAGGAATAGAATAGGGGACTGGACGGAGAGATGGAGAGGCGAAATGAAGGGATGAGATAATGGTAGCGGTTTATAGTGAAGCTGTCTTAATGGCATTGATGAGTAGTTAGATTCTTGCTGAGGTCAGCTAAGGGCCTTGGGGGTCAGCGTGGGGCCATTGATCCTGGGGTCCTTCAACACCAAGGGCCAAAGAGGCTTTCTAAACATTATTACGGAGGGAGATGTAACAATGTCCCAAGGAGTAATAAAATACATAATCCTGAAACAGCTAGACGAGCTAGAGGCTCTCTGAGACAGAAACAGGACACAGAAGATCAATCTGGGTACAGCATAGCCTCTCACAGAGCATGTTTGTGTCGCCCTGATTTGCTTTATCTTGGCCAGGTCGCAGTTGTAAATGAGAACTTGTTCTCAACTGGCCTACCTGGTTAAATAAAGGTGAAATAAATCCATTAAAAAACAGGGCAAACAGGGGCCATACATTATGCCAAGCTGTTTCTCCAACCCCAAAATGTACCACTCCAATCCAGGGCTTCATTGGTTATTAATGTGCGGTGGCCCTGATCCATCTAAGACCCTTGGAAAAGCTTTAGTCAAGTAGGCTATAATTCACAGACATCTTGTTTCTTGTCTCAGATTGGTGTTGGTAATTTAAGGGTTCGACAGACAGGCTGCATACTATAAGCCTCCATCTCCTGCTCGCTATCACTCTCTGCACATGGGTGCCAAGTTGGGAGTCTCCGTGTAACCTCGCTGCAGGGTTACCTTGGGAAGAAGGAAGCAGGTTGTAAACAAGGAGGCGGATAAATGGTGTAAGACTTTGACAGGCCTTTGTGGTGTACTTCAATATAAAATAATACAGTTCCAACATTTCCAGATACTGTGCCATAATGTCACTGATTACACTTCCATTAGATTATACATTATGCAAATGAGGCCTAGTAGTAATTAAAGATAAATTCCAATTAAATGTATCCATGATTACATTAGGCCTACATAGCACCAAAATCCCCTTCTCTGGAGAATCAACCTGTCCTGATTTCAGTGTGTGTGCTGCGTGCGTGTGTGTGCGTGTGTAGGTGTATATGTGTGGGCCTAGGGCTAATGGACTACACATACGTGATTCTGCATGCTTATCCCATTGGGAGCTTGCCCTGTGTGGGTCCATCTGTATGTGTTTAGCTGGAGGATGTGTGAGGCAGGGAGATGGAGGAGAGGTGAGGAAGTGGAACATAAGTTGACATATAGCTTAGCTGGTCTCGTCCCAATGTGATGCATGGGTAGGTAAAGGGGAGGGGGCTGAGACCAGCACACTACAATACTACACTATACTGATATACATACAGTGCCTTGCGAAAGTATTCGGCCCCCTTGAACTTTGCGACCTTTTACCACATTTCAGGCTTCAAACATAAAGATATAAAACTGTATTTTTTTGTGAAGAATCAACAACAAGTGGGACACAATCATGAAGTGGAACGACATTTATTGGATATTTCAAACACTTTTAACAAATCAAAAACTGAAAAATTGGGCGTGCAAAATTATTCAGCCCCTTTACTTTCAGTGCAGCAACTGAACTCCAGAAGTTCAGTGAGGATCTCTGAATGATCCAATGTTGACCTAAATGACTAATGATGATAAATACAATCCACCTGTGTGTAATCAAGTCTCCGTATAAATGTACCTGCACTGTGATAGTCTCAGAGGTCCGTTAAAAGCGCAGAGAGCATCATGAAGAACAAGGAACACACCAGGCAGGTCCGAGATACTGTTGTGAAGAAGTTTAAAGCCGGATTTGGATACAAAAAGATTTCCCAAGCTTTAAACATCCCAAGGAGCACTGTGCAAGCGATAATATTGAAATGGAAGGAGTATCAGACCACTGCAAATCTACCAAGACCTGGCCGTCCCTCTAAACTTTCAGCTCATACAAGGAGAAGACTGATCAGAGATGCAGCCAAGAGGCCCATGATCACTCTGGATGAACTGCAGAGATCTACAGCTGAGGTGGGAGACTCTGTCCATAGGACAACAATCAGTCGTATATTGCACAAATCTGGCCTTTATGGAAGAGTGGCAAGAAGAAAGCCATTTCTTAAAGATATCCATAAAAAGTGTTGTTTAAAGTTTGCCACAAGCCACCTGGGAGACACACCAAACATGTGGAAGAAGGTGCTCTGGTCAGATGAAACCAAAATTGAACTTTTTGGCAACAATGCAAAACGTTATGTTTGGCGTAAAAGCAACACAGCTCATCACCCTGAACACACCATCCCCACTGTCAAACATGGTGGTGGCAGCATCATGGTTTGGGCCTGCTTTTCTTCAGCAGGGACAGGGAAGATGGTTAAAATTGATGGGAAGATGGATGGAGCCAAATACAGGACCATTCTGGAAGAAAACCTGATGGAGTCTGCAAAAGACCTGAGACTGGGACGGAGATTTGTCTTCCAACAAGACAATGATCCAAAACATAAAGCAAAATCTACAATGGAATGGTTCAAAAATAAACATATC
The DNA here is from genome assembly GCF_057628025.1 of Oncorhynchus mykiss. NCBI lineage: Eukaryota > Metazoa > Chordata > Actinopteri > Salmoniformes > Salmonidae > Oncorhynchus > Oncorhynchus mykiss. Next base: position 21,968,170 of record NC_143022.1, read on the forward strand.
CAGGTGTTAGAATGGCCAAGTCAAAGTCCAGACCTGAATCCAATCGAGAATCTGTGGAAAGAACTGAAAACTGCTGTTCACAAATGCTCTCCATCCAACCTCACTGAGCTCGAGCTGTTTTGCAAGGAGGAATGGGAAAAAAATTCAGTCTCTCGATGTGCAAAACTGATAGAGACATACCCCAAGCGACTTAAAGCTGTAATCGCAGCAAAAGGTGGCGCTACAAAGTATTAACTTAAGGGGGCTGAATAATTTTGCACGCCCAATTTTTCAGTTTTTGATTTGTTAAAAAAGTTTTAAATATCCAATAAATGTCATTCCACTTCATGATTGTGTCCCACTTGTTGTTGATTCTTCACTTTACAGTTTTATATCTTTATGTTTGAAGCCTGAAATGTGGCAAAACGTCGCAAAGTTCAAGGGGGCCGAATACTTTCGCAAGGCACTGTATACAGTACCAGTCAAAATGTTTTCTTTATTTTTTAAATATTTTCTACATTGTAGAATAATAGTGAACACATTAAAACTATGAAATAACACATACGGATTCATGTCGTACCAAAAAAGTATTTTAATGTTTTAAATTCTTCAAAGTAGCCACCCTTTGCCTTGCATGACAGCTGAGAGAGAGAGAGAGAGAGAGAGAGAGAGAGAGAGAGAGAGAGAGAGAGAGAGGGAGAGGGAGGGGGAGGGGGAGAGAGAGAGGACAGATCTGGTCTGTATTGTTTTTTTTTTTTTACTGCAGTAGCTAACCCTTGATTAAAAAGGATTATTAAGATAGGCATTAAGAGAGGACAAACACTGTCCCCCCCTCTCTACACCCTGGGCACTCACTTCTGTCATCATGAAGTGCTTTGAGAGGCTAGTTAAGGATCATATAGCCTCTACCTTACCTGACACCCTAGACCCACTTCAATATCCTTACCGCCCCAATATATCCACAGATGATGCAATCGCCATCACACTGCCCTATCCCATCTGGACTAGAGGAATACCTATGTAAGAATGCTGCTCATTGACTATAGCTCAGCCTTCAACACCATAGTACCCTCCATCACTGCAGCTAGCGACTGGAACGAGCTGCAACAAACACTCAAACTGGACAGTTTAATCTCAATCTCTTCATTCAAAGACTCAATCATGGACACTCTTACTGACAGTTGTGGCTGCTTTGCGTGATGTATTGTTGTCTCTACCTTCTTGCCCTTTGTGCTGTTGTCTGTGCCTAATAATGTTTGTACCATGTTTTGTGCTGATACCATGTTGAGTTACTACCATGTTGTTGTCACGTTGTCATGTTACCATGCTGTGTTGTCATGTGTTGCTGCCTTGCTATGTCGTTGTCTTAGGTCTCTCTTTATGTAGTGTTGTGTTGTCTCTCTTGTCGTGATATGTGTTTTGTTCTATATTTATATGTTCTTTTTATTTTTTAATCCCCTGTCCCCACAGGAGGTCTTTTACCTTTTGTTAGGCCGTTATTGTACATTAGAATTTGTTCTTAACTGACTTGCCTAGTTAAATAAAGGTGAAAAAATTATTATAATAAAGGTGCAGGTCTGAACCCCTCCTTGTGCAAACTGGGTCTTGGACTTCTTGACGGACGGTGAAGGTAGGAAACACCACCTCCACTTCTCTGATCCTCAACACACGGGCCCCACAATGGTCCATACTCAGCTGCCTCCTCCCTCCAGCCTACAGGGAGGAGGTGAGGCCCCTGGCGGAGTGGTTCCAGGAAAATAACCTCTCCCTCAACGTCAAAAAAACGAATGAGCTGATCGTAGACTTCAGGAAACAGCAGAGGAAAAACGCCCCTATCCACATCGACGGGACCGCAGTGGAGAAGATGGAAAGCTTCAAGTTCCTCAGCGTACACATCACTGACAATCTGAAATGGTACCCCCTCCCAGACAGTGTGGTGAACCTTCAACCTCAGGAGGCTGAAGAAATTTGGCTTGGCCCCTAAAACCCTTACAGATGCACCATTGAGCGCATCCTGTCGGGCACAACACACTGCCTGCCCTCCAGGACACCTACAGCAGCCGATGTCACAGGAAGGCCAAAAAGATCATCAAGGACATCAACTGCTCGAGCCACTGCATGTTCACCCTGCTATCATCCAGAAGGCAAGGTCAGTACAGGTACATCAAAGCTGGGACTGAGAGACTGAATAACAGCTTCTATCTCAAGGCAATCAGACTGTTAAATATCCATCACTAGCCGACTACCACCCGTTTAATCAACCCTAAGAGGCTGCTGCCCTATATACATAGACTGTCATGCCCTGATCTTTCACCTGTTCCTGTAATTGTCTCCACCCCCTCCAGGTGTCACGTATTTTCCCCAGTGTATTTATCCCTGTGTTTCCTGTCTCTCTGTGCCAGTTCGTCTTGTATGTTTAGTCAAGTCAACCAGCGTGGTTTTCCTGTAATCCTTTTGCTATTTTCTGTTGATAATCTTCCCGGTTTTGACCCTTGCCTGACTCTGGACAACTTTCCTGCCTGCCTGAACATCCTGCCTGCCCTGACCTTGATTCTGCCTGCCTGAACATCCTGCCTGCCCTGACCTTGATTCTACCTGCCTGAACATCCTGCATGCCCTGACCTTGATTCTGCCTGCCTGAACATCCTGCCTGCCCTGACCTTGATTCTGCCTGCCTGAACATCCTGCATGCCCTGACCTTGATTCTGTCTGCCTGACATCCTGCCTGCCCTGACCTTGACTCTGCCTGCCTGAACATCCTTCCTGCCCTGGCCTTGATTCTGCCTGCCTGAACATCCTGCCTGCCCTGACCTTGATTCTGCCTGCCTGAACATCCTGCATGCCCTAACCTCGATTCAGCCTGCCTGAACATCCTGCATGCCCTGACCTTGATTCTGCCTGCCAGAACATCCTGCCTGTCCTGACCTTGATTCTGCCTGCCTGAAAATCCTTCCTGCCCTGACCTTGATTCTGCCTGCCTGAACATCCTTCCTGCCCTGACCTTGATTCTGCCTGCCTGAACATCCTTCCTGCCCTGACCTTGATTCTGCCTGCCTGAACATCCTTCCTGCCTTGACCTTGATTCTGCCTGCCTGAAAATCCTTCCTGCCCTCACCTTGATTCTGCCTGCCTGAACATCCTTCCTGCCCTGACTTTGATTTTGCCTGCCTGAACATCCTGCATGCCCTGACCTTGATACTGCCTGCCTGAACATCCTTCCTGCCCTGACTTTGATTTTGCCTGCCTGAACATCCTTCCTGCCCTGACCTTGATTCTGCCTGCCTGAACATCCTTCCTGCCCTGACCTTGATTCTGCCTGCCTGAACATCCTGCATGCCCTGACCTTGATTCTGCCTGCCTGAACATCCTGCCTGTCCTGACCTTGATTCTGCCTGCCTGAACATCCTTCCTGCCCTGACTTTGATTTTGCCTGCCTGAACATCCTGCATGCCCTGACCTTGATACTGCCTGCCTGAACATCCTTCCTGCCCTGACTTTGATTTTGCCTGCCTGAACATCCTGCATGCCCTGACTTTGATTTTGCCTGCCTGAACATCCTGCCTGCCCTGACCTTGATTCTGCCTGCCTGAACATCCTGCATGCCCTGACCTTGATTCTGCCTGCCTGAACATCCTGCCTGTCCTGACCTTGATTCTGTCTGCCTGAACATCCTGCATGCCCTGACCTTGATTCTGCCTGCCTGAACATCCTGCCTGTCCTGACCTTGATTCTGCCTGCCTGAACATCCTGCATGCCCTGACCTTGATTCTGCCTGCCTGAACATCCTTCCTGCCCTGACCTTGATTCTGCCTGCCTGAACATCCTTCCTGCCCTGACCTTGATTCTGCCTGCCTGAAAATCCTTCCTGCCCTGACCTTGATTCTGCGTGCCTGAACATCCTTCCTGCCCTGACTTTGATTTTGCCTGCCTGAACATCCTGCATGCCCTGACCTTGATTCTGCCTGCCTGAACATCCTTCCTGCCCTGACTTTGATTTTGCCTGCCTGAACATCCTGCATGCCCTGACCTTGATTCTGCCTGCCTGAACATCCTTCCTGCCCTGACCTTGATTCTGCCTGCCTGAAAATCCTTCCTGCCCTGACCTTGATTCTGCCTGCCAGAACATCCTTCCTGCCCTGACCTTGATTTTGCCTGCCTGAACATCCTGCATGCCCTGACTTTGATTTTGCCTGCCTGAACATCCTGCATGCCCTGACCTTGATTATGCCTGCCTGAACATCCTGCATGCCCTGACCTTGATTCTGCCTGCCTGACATCCTGCCTGCCCTGACCTTGATTCTGCCTGCCTGAACATCCTTCCTGCCCTGACCATGATTCCGCCTGCCTGAACATCCTGCCTGCCCTGACCTTGATTCTGCCTGCCTGAACATCCTGCATGCCCTGACCTTGATTCTGCCTGCCTGAACATCCTTCCTGCCCTGACCTTGATTTTGCCTGCCTGAACATCCTGCATGCCCTGACTTTGATTTTGCCTGCCTGAACATCCTGCCTGCCCTGACCTTGATTCTGCCTGCCTGAACATCCTGCATGCCCTGACCTTGATTCTGCCTGCCTGAACATCCTGCCTGTCCTGACCTTGATTCTGCCTGCCTGAACATCCTGCATGCCCTGACCTTGATTCTGCCTGCCTGAACATCCTTCCTGCCCTGACCTTGATTCTGCCTGCCTGAACATCCTTCCTGCCCTGACCTTGATTCTGCCTGCCTGAAAATCCTTCCTGCCCTGACCTTGATTCTGCGTGCCTGAACATCCTTCCTGCCCTGACTTTGATTTTGCCTGCCTGAACATCCTGCATGCCCTGACCTTGATTCTGCCTGCCTGAACATCCTTCCTGCCCTGACTTTGATTTTGCCTGCCTGAACATCCTGCATGCCCTGACCTTGATTCTGCCTGCCTGAACATCCTTCCTGCCCTGACCTTGATTCTGCCTGCCTGAAAATCCTTCCTGCCCTGACCTTGATTCTGCCTGCCAGAACATCCTTCCTGCCCTGACCTTGATTTTGCCTGCCTGAACATCCTGCATGCCCTGACTTTGATTTTGCCTGCCTGAACATCCTGCATGCCCTGACCTTGATTATGCCTGCCTGAACATCCTGCATGCCCTGACCTTGATTCTGCCTGCCTGACATCCTGCTTGCCCTGACCTTGATTCTGCCTGCCTGAACATCCTTCCTGCCCTGACCATGATTCCGCCTGCCTGAACATCCTGCCTGCCCTGACCTTGATTCTGCCTGCCTGAACATCCTGCATGCCCTGACCTTGATTCTGCCTGCCTGAACATCCTTCCTGCCCTGACCTTGATTCCGCCTGCCAGAACATCCTTCCTGCTCTGACCTTGATTCTGCCTGCCTGAACATCCTGCCTGCCCTGACCTTGATTCTGCCTGCCTGATCATCTTGCCTGCCCTGACCTTGATTCTGCCTGCCAGAACATCCTTCCTGCCCTGACCTTGATTCCGCCTGCCTGAACATCCTGCATGCCCTGACCTTGATTCTGCCTGCCTGAACATCCTTCCTGCCCTGACTTTGATTTTGCCTGCCTGAACATCCTGCATGCCCTGACCTTGATTCTGCCTGCCTGAACATCCTTCCTGCCCTGACTTTGATTTTGCCTGCCTGAACATCCTGCATGCCCTGACCTTGATTCTGCCTGCCTGAACATCCTTCCTGCCCTGACCTTGATTCTGCCTGCCTGAAAATCCTTCCTGCCCTGACCTTGATTCTGCCTTCCTGAACATCCTTCCTGCCCTGACCTTGATTTTGCCTGCCTGAACATCCTGCATGCCCTGACTTTGATTTTGCCTGCCTGAACATCCTGCATGCCCTGACCTTGATTATGCCTGCCTGAACATCCTGCATGCCCTGACCTTGATTCTGCCTGCCTGACATCCTGCCTGCCCTGACCTTGATTCTGCCTGCCTGAACATCCTTCCTGCCCTGACCTTGATTCCGCCTGCCTGAACATCCTGACTGCCCTGACCTTGATTCTGCCTGCCTGAACATCCTGCATGCCCTGACCTTGATTCTGCCTGCCTGAACATCCTTTCTGCCCTGACCTTGATTCCGCCTGCCTGAACATCCTGCCTGCCCTGACCTTGATTCTGCCTGCCTGAACATCCTTCCTGCCCTGACCTTGATTCCGCCTGCCAGAACATCCTGCCTGCTCTGACCTTGATTCTGCCTGCCTGAACATCCTGCCTGCCCTGACCTTGATTCTGCCTGCCTGATCATCTTGCCTGCCCTGACCTTGATTCTGCCTGCCAGAACATCCTTCCTGCCCTGACCTTGATTCCGCCTGCCTGAACATCCTGCCTGCCCTGACCTTGATTCTGCCTGCCTGAACATCCTTCCTGCCCTGACCTTGATTCCGCCTGCCAGAACATCCTTCCTGCCCTGACCTTGATTCCGCCTGCCAGAACATCCTTCCTGCTCTGACCTTGATTCTGCCTGCCTGAACATCCTGCCTGCCCTGACCTTGATTCTGCCTGCCTGATCATCTTGCCTGCTCTGACCTTGATTCTGCCTGCCCTTTGGTACCTTTTGGACTCTGAACTGGTTTGACCCTTTTGCCTGTCCCTGACCATTCTCTTGCTTTACCCTATTGGATTAATAAATATTGTAAGACTCCAACCATCTTCCTCCCGTGTCTCCATCTGGGTCTCGCCTTGTATCATGATATAGACATGGAATCACTGACCACTTTAATAATGGAACACTCATCACTTTAATAATGTTTACGTGCTGCTTTACTCATCTCATATGTATATACTGTATTATATTCTACTGTATTTTAGCCAATGCCACTCCGACATTGCTTGTCCTAATATTTATATATTTCTTAATTCCATTCTTTTACTTTCAATTTGTGTGTATTGTTGTGAATTGTTAGATACCCTGTTAGAGCTCTAGGGGCGCTATTTCATTTTTGGATAAAAAACGTTCCCGTTTTAAGCGCGATATTTTGTCACGAAAAGATGCTCGACTATGCATATTCTTGACAGTTTTGGAAAGAAAACACTCTGAAGTTTCAGAATCTGCAAAGATTTTGTCTGTAAGTGCCCCAGAACTCATTCTACAGGCGAAACCAAGATGACGCATCACCCAGGAATTAGCAGAATTTCTGAAGCTCTGTTTTCCATTCTCTCCTTATATGGCTGTGATTGCGCAACGAATGAGCCTACACTTTCTGTCGTTCGCCCAAGGTCTTAGCAGCATTGTGACGTATTTGTAGGCATATCATTGGAAGATTGACCATAAGAGACTACATTTTCCAAGTGTCCGCCTGGTGTCCTGCGTCGAATTCGGTGCGCAATTGCCAGCTGCTTCTACTTTACCATTTGATTCAGGGGAGAAAGCATGTGTCCAAGAACGATGTATCAATGAAGAGATATGTGAAAAACACCTTGATGATTGATTCTAAACAACGTTTGCCATGTTTTCAGTCGATATTATGGAGTTAATTTGGAAAAAAGTTTGCGTTTTGAGGACTGAATTTATGGATTTTTTTTGGTAGCCAAATGTGATGTATAAAACGGAGCTATTTCTAATACACAAGGAATCTTTTTGGAAAAACTGAGCATCTGCTATCTAACTGAGAGTATCCTCATTGAAAACATCAGAAGTTCTTCAAAGGTAAATGATTTTATTTGAAGGCTTTTATGTTTTTGTTAATGTTGCGTGCTGGATGCTAACGCTAATGCTAACGCTAAATGCTAACGCGAAATGCTAACTCTAGCTAGCTACTTTTACACAAATTATTGTTTTCCTATGGTTGAGAAGCATATTTTGAAAATCTGAGATGACAGTGTTGTTTACAAAAGGCTAAGCTTGAGAGATGGCATATTTATTTCATTTCATTTGCGATTTTCATAAATAGTTAACGTTGTGTTATGCTAATGAGCTTGCTGATAGATTTACACAATCCTGGATACAGGGGTTTTTTCATAGCTAAACGTGACGCAGAAAACGGAGCGATTTGTCCTAAACAAATAATCTTTCAGGAAAAACTGAACATTTGCTATCTGAGAGTCTCCTCATTGAAAACATCTGAAGTTCTTCAAAGGTAAATGATTTTTTTGAATGCTTTTCTGTTTTTTTGTGTAAATGTTGCCAGCTGAATGCTAATGCTAAATGCTACGTTAGCCATCAATACTGTTACACAAATGCTTGTTTTGCAATGGTTGAGAAGCATATTTTGAAAATCTGAGATGACAGTGTTGTTAACAAAAGGCTAAGCTTGAGAGCTAGCATATTTATTTCATTTCATTTGCGATTTTCATGAATAGTTAACGTTGCGTTATGGTAATGAGCTTGAGTCTGTATTCACGAACCCGGATCCGGGATGGGGAGATCAGAAAGGATACTACTACACTGTTGGAGCTAGGAACACAAGCACTTCGCTACACCTGCAATAACATCTGCTAAATATGTGCATGTGACCAATAAAATGCTACCAGATGTCTGCATCGCATCATTTGTTCATAGTCATATATTCTACATGGGACATCAGTGTTCCTTTACCAGACATGAACTTTTCACTGAAATAGGCACTAAATATTTCACGAGAACTTTCTTAGCCGTGAGTCAGCCCTACTGTGTGGATTTCAAACGAGGCCAAGAGAACAAACTCCTCAACCAAGGATGTTATCTTCCCTCCAGCCTTCATGGCAGAGTAAAAAAATATATGGGTGAGGCTTAAAACCCATTCCCATCAGGGTGAATTAATGTGAACAAGTTAGAGAGGGCGAGCAGATTGCGTCTCTACACATGCTGTATCATTCTGAACTTGGACGAAGGGCTTCGCTCTGCGAGAGACAGCGGGAGAGAGAGTCAATTACAGCTCGCATCTTCTAGCTTCCGTCAACATTGATTTGCCGGGGCCTAAGATCTCAGCCTCTCACAGCCTGTCTAACTAACCAAGACCCTCTAAGTACTACACTAAGGCTGCTTCCATTCTACGAATGCACAGCCCCTCTTTGTTTACAGAAGCAGTCTCTTAGGTCCAATAGAGAAGAAGACGGTGGAGAGGAATATATAAGAAGTGTCTAAAACATTAAGAACAACTGCTCTTTCCATTATATAGACTGACCAGGTGAATCCAGGTGAAAGCTATGATCCCTTAATTATGTCACCTGTTAAATCCACTTAAATCAGTGAAGATGAAGGGGAGGAGACCGGTTAAAGAAGGATGTTTAAGATTTGAGAGAACTGAGACATGGATTGTGTATATGTGCCATTCAGAGGGTGAATGGACAAGACAAAATATTTAAGTGCCTTTTAATTAGGTATGGTAGTGAGTTCCAGGCACACCGGTTTGTGTCAAGAACTGCAATACTGCTGGGTTTTCACACTCAACAGTTTTCCATGTGTATCAAGAATGGTCCACCATCCAAGGGACAGCCAGCCAACTTGACACAACTGTGGGAAGCATTGGAGTCAACATGGGCCAGCATCCCTGTGAAATGCTTTCGACACCTTGTAGAGCCCATGCCATGACGAATTGAGGATGTTATGAGGGCAAAAGGGGGGGGTACAACTCAATATTAGGAAGATGTTCCTAACGGTTGGTATAATCAATGTATAGAGAGAGAGAGAGAGAGAGAGCGAGAGAGAGAGAGAGAGAGAGACCAGGTCCACCTCTACAAGACAGCAGTGCCCACCTTTGCCTGGACTCTAAAGGACATCGCTCTCAAACGTATCCCCAACCCTTCACACAGGAGCAACAGATCAATAGACACACCACCCAGACCAGTGAGACACCCTCCCAGACCTGCAGGACCCCCCCTGGACCTACACATAGAGGACCCACGCCAAGAGGACTTACATCCAGACCACAGCACCCCTCAACATGGAAGTCACACATACACCCAGGTAGTGAGCGGTCAAACAGGCCCAACCCCCACTCTTACACTCGCCCAAGCCAATGGCATGTACCAGATGCTCAGCAGGCTCTGCTCACACTTACTGGCCTGAGGCCAAACCACAGCCAACAACATTGGACACTTTATGATGCAAAAAGCCTTCACTTTATCATCCTTGAATATCCAAGGCCTGAGGTCATCTGCCTTTGGCCTAAAGAGCAGGAACCCGGACTTCACCAAAGAAATCGGTAATACAGACATTGTCATCCTGCAAGAAACCTGGTATAAAGGAAACGGACCCACTGGTTGCCCTCTAGGTTACAGAGAGCAGGTAGTCCCATCCACCAAACTACCAGGTGTGAAACAGGGAAGGGACTCAGGAGGTATGCTAATTTGGTATAGAGCAGACCTAACTCACTCCATTAAATTAATCAAAACAGGAACATATTACATTTGGCTAGAAATTCAGAGAAACAGAGAAAAATGTCCTCCTGTGTGCTACCTATATCCCCCCACTAGTATCCCCATACTTTAATGAAGACAGCTTCTCCATCCTGGAGGGTTAAATCAATCATTTCCAGGCCCAGGGACATGTACTAGTCTGTGGCGACCTAAATGCCAGAACCGGACAAGAACCTGACACCCTCAGCACACAGGGGGACAAACACCTGCCTGCAGGTGACAGCATTCCCTCCCACATATACCCCCCTAGGCACAACTATGACAACATAACCAACAAAAACGGGTCACAACTCCTGCAGCTCTGTCCATGCTGGGTATGTACATAGTCAATGGTAGGCTTTGAGGGGACTCCTATGGTAGGTACACCTATAGCTCATCTCTTGGCAGTAGTACTGTAGACTACTTTATCACTGACCTCAGTCAGCCCACTGACACCCCTATCAGACCACATCAAAATCACAGTCTATTTGAACAGAGCAATACTCAATCATGAGGCATCAAAGCCAAAGGAACTGAGTAACATTAAGAAATGCTATAGATGGAAGGAATGCAGTTTGGAAACCTACCAAAAAACAATTAGGCAACAACAAATTCAATCCCTTTTAGACAATTTCCTGGGTAAAACGTTCCACTGTAATAGTGAAGGTGTAAACTTGGCAGAAGATAATCTTAACAGTATATTTGACCTCTCAGCTTCCCTATCAAATCTAAAAATCTCGAATAGAAAACCGAAGAAAATGAACAACAATGACAAATGGTTTGATGAAGAATGCAAAAATCTAAGAAAGAAATTGAGAAACCTGTCCAACCAAAAACATAGAGACCCGGAAAACCTGAGTCTACGCCTTCACTATGGTGAATCACTAAAACAATACATAATTACACTACGGAAAAAGAAGGAACAGCACGTCAGAAATCAGCTCAATGTAATTGAAGAATCCATACTCTAACCACTTCTGGGAAAATTGGAAAACACTAAACAAACCACAACATGAAGAATTATCTATCCAAAATGGAGATGTATGTGTAAACCACTTCTCCAATCTTTTTGGCTCTATAACAAAGAATAAAGAGCAAAAACATATACATGATCAAATACAAATCTTATAATCAACTATTAAAGACTACCAGAACCCACTGGATTCTCCAATCACCTTGAAAGAGTTACACGACAAAATAAAAACCCTCCAACCAAAAAAGGCCTGTGATGTTGATGGTATCCTTAATGAAATGATCAAATATACAGACAACAAATTCCAATTGGCTATACTAAAATTCAGTTGGATATAGGGGGCGCTATTTTAATTTTTGGATGAAAAACGTTCCCGTTTTAAACAAGATATTATGTCACAAAAAGATGCTCGACTATGCATATAATTGACAGCTTTGGAAAGAAAACACTCTGACGTTTCCAAAACTGCAAAGATATTGTCTATGAGTGCCACAGAACTGATGTTACAGGCGAAACCCAGATAAAAATCCAATCAGGAAGTGACGCATTTTTTGAAACCGCCTCATGCCAATGACTCCTTATATGGCTGTGAATGAGCTACGAATGAGCTTACGTTTTCCACGCATTCCCCAAGCTGTCTACAGCATTGTGACGTCTTTTTAGGCATTTCCATTGGAGAATGCCTGTAAGGGACCATATTTGGCGAGTGGTCACATGGTGTCTCCCGGAGAAAATCTTGCGTAAAATACTGAGGTAGCCATTTTTCCAATCACTTCTTATGAGAAAACAATTGCCTTGACGGATATATTATCGAATATATATGTTAAAAACACCTTGAGGATGGATCCTAAACAACGTTTGCTGTGTTTCTGTCGATATTATGGAGCAAATTTTGAAAAAAGTTTGGCGTTATAGTTGAAGTATTTTTCGGTCGATTTCTCAGCCAAAACTGATGAACAAACGGGAGGTCTTTCGCCTACAAAAATAATATTTTTGGAAAAAAGGAACATTTGCTATCTAACTGGGAGTCTGCTGAGTGAAAGCATCTGAAGTTCTTCAAAGGTTAATGATTTAATTTGGTTGCTTTTCTTATTTTTGTGAAAATGTTGCCTGCTGCCAGCAAAGCCTAGCATAGCATTGTGCTATGCTAAACTTACACAAATGCTTGTCTAGCGTTGGCTGTAACGCATATTTTGAAAATCTGAGATGACAGTGTTGTTAACAAAAGGCTAAGCTTGTGTTTGAAAATATTTATTTCATTTCATTTGCGATTTTCATGAATAGGAAAAGTTGCGTTATGCTAATGCATTTGAGGCTATGATTACGCTCCCGGATACGGGTTTGCTTGTCGCAAGAAGTTAACATCATCCTTAGCTCTGGCATCTTCCCCAATATTTGGATCCACAAAAGTGGAGACAAATTTGACCCCAATAACTACCGTGGAATATGCGTCAACAGTAACCTTGGGAAAATCCTCTGCATTATCATTAACGGCAGACTCGTACATTTCCTCAATGAAAACAATGTACTGAGCAAATGTCAAATTGGCTTTTTACCAAATTACCGTACAACAGACCATGTATTCACCCTGCACACCCTAATTGACAACCAAACAAACCAAAACAAAGGCAAAGTCTTCGCATGCTTTGTTGATTTCAAAAAAGCCTTCGACTCGAGCATGAGGGTCTGCTATACAAATTGAAGGAAAGTGGTGTTGGTGGTAAAACATACGACATTATAAAATCCATGTACACGAACAACAAGTGTGCGGTTAAAATTGGCAAAAAACACACACTTCACACAGGGTTGTGGGGTGAGACAGGGATGCAGCTTAAGCCCCACCCTCTTCAACATATATCAAAGAATTGGCACGGGCACTAGAAAAGTCTGCAGCAGCCGGCCTCACCCTACTAGAATCCGAAGTCAAATGTCTACTGTTTGCTGATGATCTGGTGCTTCTGTCACCAACCAATGAGGGCCTACAGCAGCACCTAGATCTTCTGCACATATTCTGTCAGACCTGGGCCCTGACAGTAAATCTCAGTAAGACCAAAATAATGGTGTTCCAAAAAAGGTCCAGTCGCCAGGACCACAAATACAAATTCCATCTAGACACTGTTGCCCTAGAGCACACAAAAAACTATACATACCTTGGCCTAAACATCAGCGCCACAGGTAACTTCCACAAAACTGTGAACGATCTGAGAGAAAAGGCAAGAAGGGCATTCTCTGCCATCGAAAGGAACATACATTTCAACATACCAATTAGGATCTGGCTAAAAATACTTGAATCAGTCATAGAGCCCATTGCCCTTTATGGTTTTGAGGTCTGGGGTCCGCTCACCAACCAAGAATTCACAAAATGGGACAAACACCAAATTGAGACTCTGCATGCAGAATTCTGCAAAAATAAAATATCCCCCGTGTACAACGTAGAACACCAAATAATGCACGCATAGCAGAATTAGGCTGATACCCACTAATTATCAAAATCCAGAAAAGAGCCGTTAAATTCTACAACCACCTAAAAGGAAGCGATTCCCAAACCTTCCATAACAAAGCCATCACCTACAGAGAGATGAACCTGGAGAAGTGTCCCCTAAGCAAGCTGGTCCTGGGGCTCTGTTCACAAACACAAACACACCCCACCGAGCCTCAGGACAGCAGCACAATCAGAGCCAACCAAATCATGAGAAAACAAAAATAAAATTATTTGACACATTGGAAAGAATTAACAAAAAAACAGAGCAAACTAGAATGCTATTTGGCCCTAAACAGAGAGTACACCGTGGAAGAATACCTGACCACTGTGACTGACCCAAACTTAAGGAAATCTTTGACTATGTACAGACTCAGTGAGCATAGCCTTGCTATTGCTCTCAAGAGAAGACAGATCCACAAAGAATTCGAAAACAAATCCAATTTTGATAAACTCCCATATCTACTGGGTGAAATTCCACAGTGTGCCATCACAGCAGCAATATTTGTGACCTGTTGTCACAAGAAAAGGGCAACCAGTAAAGAACAAACACCATTGTAAATACAACCCATATTTACGCTTATTTATTTTCCCTTGTGTACTTTAACCATTTGTACATTGTTACAACACTGTGTGTGTGTATATATATATATAATATGACATTTGTAATGTCTTTATTGCAATGTTAACACATGTTTCCCATGCCAATAAAGCCCCTTGAATTGAATTGAATTGAGAGAGAGAGAGAGAGAGAGACAGAGAGAGAGAGACAGAGAGAGAGAGAGAGAGAGAGAGAGAGAGAGAGACAGATAGAGAGAGACAGAGAGAGAGAGAGAGAGAGAGAGAGAGAGAGAGACAGAGAGAGAGAGAGAGAGAGAGAGACAGAGAGAGAGAGACAGAGAGACAGAGAGAGAGAGAGAGAGAGAGAGAGACAGAGAGAGAGAGACAGAGCGAGAGAGAGAGAGACAGAGAGAGACAGAGAGAGAGAGAGAGAGAGAGAGAGACAGAGAGAGAGAGAGAGAGAGAGAGAGAGAGAGAGAGAGAGAGAGAGAGAGAGAGAGAGAGAGAGAGAGAGAGAGAGAGAGAGACATAGCATCTGCAGCATCATGCGTTAAATTGATCATTGGGCCTCAGCTCCCCTCCTATGGTTTAGAGAAGTAATGGATTATATGATTGCATAATATTATTAGATAAAGGCTAATAATGGTGACAATAAAATAGAAAAGGGAAGATACCTGAAGGGTTGAGGCCAAAGCCCCAGCTGGGCATAACGACACCAAAGGTGGTCTTCTCTCTCTTCTCCGTCTTCTCTGTGGTCACAGGGGTTTTGTCCTCCTTAGACGTGGGCTTCATCTCTCCCAATGGCATCCATCCTTTTCCCACCACGAATGATTCTGAAACAGGTAACCTGGACTCTTCCTCATGGTCGCTGCCCTTCAGAAAGGACAACGCCGTGGTCAGCTGAGTCAAAGCTGCAGTTGTTTGGGGTCCATCTCTGGTCAGAGATGTGGTACTAGCTGTCTCCTCTCTATCTACTGGAACCCGTGCAATGGAGATGGGTGGCTCCTTGGTAGAGGTAGAATCACCGGAGTCGTTTCTCTGGTTGTTTGCTTTGGAAGTTTTGATGGTTGTCAGGGGCTCCATAGAAGCTGCAGGTCTGGAAGTGAACCCAGGTGTGGTGGCCTCATTTGGGCTTCGTTGTCTCTCAGTCACCCTGGCTGTACTCAGGCTCTGCTTTCTGATCACAGGGGGGAAGCCATCTTTCTTACTGGAGGTGGTTGGAAGGAGCTTCTCAGTAGGGCGTCGGACATAGACAATCTCTCCCCTGGCCTCCTCAGCGGTACCCCCCGGGCCCCGGCTGGAGCCAGCAGCAGAGGCAGCAGTAGATGAGGTGGTGGGCTGGTCCACTAGCTGCCACTGAAACATAGTGGTGTGTTCTGTCAGAGTCTGGTTCTGGCTCTGGGTCTCGGTGGGTTTCAATCCAGACAGAAAAGGCTTTGTGCTGCTGCTGGCACCGCTGCCTGGGTTGGTGTCACTGTTCGATCCAAAGTCACCTGGAAAGTCGTTCCCTCCTCTCCCGCTTCCCTCTGCCTCTGTCTCTTTGTCCTCACTCTCCAGGATGGATCGGGGGATGCTGCGGTCCTCATTCTGATCTTTCCCCTCACCAGAGTAGCTCTCTGGGTTGGTAGGCAGGGTCATGACCTCTAGGGGACCCGCTTTGGCCTCCATGGGCTCCCAGGTGGAATCCTTCCCCATGTAGGCCACGTGTCCCTGTCCTGGGACCTCCAGCTTGGAGCCCTTCATGGCCTTCAGGGCCCATCTCAGCTGGCTACCTGGGTATGGTTCCGGGGTCCCTAGGGATGAAGCCAACCCACCCCAAATGCCCTGGAGGGGGCCTCCTGATCCATTCACAGCCTCCACGGCCTTGCTATTCACACCGGGTCTCACTGCTGTGAATCCTGCAGAGTGACAACACACATTCATTAACATAGAATGGGAGGGAAATAGTTTGAATGATTGCATTGTTTAATTAGGAATCAGTGCAGCAGTCATTATATTTAATTCATTCAAATCCATAGTTTCATTATCTATTTGCCTTTTTATTTTATTTATCTATTCTGATACAGTATCTATGCCCAGATGTAAGACATAGTTAATAGGGTTTAATATGCAAACAGGAATGGAGTGTAAGACTTTAAATGGTGATTGGTTGTTGTGTTGCGCCGTAGGAAGGCTGGTTATTTACTTGTATACCTGGAGGCGAACCCTCATTCATGGCAACAATTTTATTTATGTATATTTTGCTAAATCTGCTAAAATATTTATTAATTTGGATTACTGTCGTCATTCCAATAATGGTGCAGCCTCTTTGTATTCCAGTACAAAGCACAGTAGCAGACCCACACTGCGTACCAGGCCCAACATACACAAAACAAGAGGATCTGGTAAGGCAATTTCACACTTTTCTCATTCTATAGAAACTATCATTTTTACACTGTTGCTACTCGCTGTTTATTATCTATGCATAGTCACTTTACAAATGACCTCGACTGACTTGTACCCCCGCACATTGACTCGGTACCGGTACACCCAGCCCTGTTATTGTTATGTCATTTTCTTGTGTTACTTTTTAATATATTTTTTTCACTTTAATTGATTTAGTAAATATTTTCTTAACCCTAATTCTTGAACTGCAATTTTGGTTAGGGGCTTGTAAGTAAGAATTTCACGGTAAGGTCTACCTACACCTGTTGTATTCAGCACATGTGACAAATTAAATTGGATTAGATTAGATTTGACTTTCCTAGACCAGACACCAAACTGCAATCAATGCATTCCTGGGCTAAAACTGACCAAGTGTAAGATACTAAAGCTTTTCTTTAAAACACCATCCTTCATTGACTACTGCATATCTACACCCTTGATTATTCAGATGAACCGCACCGCTATGCTCCTTCTAGCTCAGGCTGTTTGTACCTTAATTGGGGAGGACGGGCTTGTGGGAATTGCTGGAATGGAATGAATGGAATAGTACCAAACATGTGGTTTCCATCCCAGCCATTATTATGAGCTGTCTTCCTCTCACCAGCCTCCTGTGCTCCTAGGTAATGTACTAAACCATAGTGTATCTACACAATGAATAATTCAGACTAGATGTGGGTTGGTTTTTAGCAGTGAATTTCCTCATAGTATTACCATATTAGGCAGCTAGAGTTCTACTGTAGCTCTAAACAGCAAAGCACAGCTAACTCTGGTGTGCAAAGAACCACAGCAGGGCCTCTGGCTGTACTACATAATACAACTAATTACTGTGGGGAGAAACATAGACAAATACTGTATGTCCACATATGAAATATTAAATCAATACTAAATGATTCAGGGGTCTGCATGTTGACTCCACCCCCTATGTGCTACAGTATGTGAGCACAGGTTCATTTACATAAGAGCTGTAGATGGTGTAATTGTCCAATTAATAATGTGAATAGCTAATTAACCACTTTGCCTTCACATAATGATGAGATATTGAGTGATTAAATTAATTAATCAAGTCTAATTATCTATTCTAATGGCTGATATAAGAAATACAAATAATTCATGTGCGGCCTAGTATTTCGATTGCCGTATTCCACTGCTATCTTTTGTTGTGAGTTTTGGCTTAAAGTCAACACATAAATATCCTGCAAAACAAATATTGTCATACCGTGATAAACTGCCCACAAATGACTAAATCAAGGCAAGTCAATGATGTGCTCCATTGTGTGTATTCAGTGACAGCGGTACTGTAAATCAGCTGTACATGTCTCTTTCTGGGGTAAACAAGCGGAGTCGAACCCTCCAGTCACACAGCATAATGGGAGAGGAGTTGAAGCCTCCCCAGGACACAGTGTACTAGTGCAGCCTCAGCACTTCTGTTACACACACACGCACACACACACACACACACACACACACACACACACACACACACACACACACACACACACACACACACACACACAAGCACACACATACATATGCGAGCTAGCACACACACACACACACACACACACACACACACACACGCACGTGCCAGCACACACGTACATATGCGAGCTAGCACACACACACACACACACAAACACACACACACACACATCCACACACACATCCTCAGCACTATACTGTTGTAAGATATGGCATCTAATAAAGACGACTGGGAAAAGTTATTGTGTGACATGTGAATCATGTCACACATCTATCTGGAGTGGCGTGATGTTTCATCACAAAGATTTATTCCCATGATGCTTTGCTAAGACTGTGTGGGGAAATGGGGAAACATGCATTTCTTTGACTGAGGTGTCAAGATTCACATGCAATGTTTTTCCTGCCAATCATAAAAATAAAAATGGCAGAATCAATAATGTAGATTACCTAGAGGAAGCAACAGCCTGCGGTGCCGATAACATAGTTTATATCTGGCGAGTGATGCCACTTTAAGAGGAAACATTCATTCAACAACTTCCTGTAAAAGATGTAATAAAAAAACATCTCAAAAGCCCCTTCCAAATGCATCCTCCTCTCTCCTCTCTTCTTTTTCATCCTTCGCGTTTTCTATCCGCTCATCATTGCCATGGTGATAATGACCACCTACGCTCACCCAGGGCCGTCGTAATTGGGGTAGACGTGAATGCTGGCGAGCGAGGCGAGGAACACCTAGCTAGCCCTGCATTAATTGGAACGAGGCTGAGAATAATGCACGCAGACTAAAGCTAGATTTTCACCCAGCGTAAAACATTAATGCCTTGGGTTTGGAGTTTTGGTTTCAGGGAGGATAGCAACAGTTTTTGTATCTAATGAAGCCCAGGCCATAGAAGGAGCCCTACCTTCACTACCTTCACCCTACCTTCACAACTTATTTAAACACCTCTGTGCGAGACTTTAGATTTCTCTCTCTATTCTCCCTTTAGCTCTGGTGGCTGTGTATAGCTGTGTAAGTGCTGGCCGTAAGATGAAACATTGCCTGGTTGCCTGTTTGTCCCTCCTTCAAACAGCCGAGGAATCACAGGAATTGATTGTGGTTTGAAGTCGCAGGGCTTTCATGCGGGGAATAGCCCAATAAGATGACCTTTACGACCCACACGCCTAGCTCAGCTCTGTGGAGAATTAACTGGGGTTTGGATGCTAGCTCAAAATCCCAGGTCCTTGAGCCACAGACACAGAAGTAGACATGAACACGCACACACACAAGCACTGATGTAGACATAACACACAGAGACACACACACACGTGTGCTCACACACACATGCACTGATGTAGACATAACACACAGAGACACACACACACACGTGTGCTCACACACGCACTGATGCACACACACACACAGATCAACTGAGTTCTATGTATTCACACCGGTGAGCCAAACACATCACTGCAGCACTGACTCTGGCTCTCTGAGTTTTTGCTTTGGCCGGCCTCATTCTCTGCTTTCATTTTCCTCTTTGCACTGCTGGAAGCTGGCTTAGTGATGGCTCTGGACCTAAGATGAAAGATTGCGCCGACAGAGAAGGTCGTCATCTCACGAGCTCCAACCAGACTTTGTTATTTAGTGACTTTTAAAAAATCTTTACTTTTTTTGTACAGAAAGTTCATACTATTATCTCCTATGACCGCCAATAACTTTTGGACATCAGATCAACAGTTACTAACCTAGCTTTTGACTTCAACTCTTACTTCAACTCCAACTCAGCTGTTCCCTTGTTCACACCAGACCCTATTCCTTTGTTTCATGAGTCTTGCATGAAAGCCCCTGTTGTTCTGGATGACTGTGTGAGATCGCTCTCCGTGGCCTTTGTGAGTAAGACTTTTAAACACTAGCAAGACCACTGGGCTTCACAGACATTTTCAATGTCTTCATTCCCAGTGTGTAATCCCAACATGTTTCAAGCTGACAACCACTGTCACTGTTACCCAGAAATCCAAGATAACCTGCCTAAATTGCTTTGTTTTAATTATTTAACTCTTATTTTTACAGGTAAGTTGACTGATAACACATTCTCATTTAGAGCAACAACCTGTGGAATAGTTGCATGGGAGAGGAAGGGGGATGAAGGAGCCAATTGGAAGCTAGAGATGATTAGGTGGTCATGAGGGCCAGACTGAGAATTTAGCCAGGACACCGGGGTTAACACCTCTAATCTTACTATAAGTGCCATGGGATCTTTAGTGACCACAGAGAGTCCGGACACCTGTTTAACGTCCCATCCAAAAGACAGCACCCTACACAGGGCAATGTCCCCAATCACTGCAAAAAAAAATTATAGACCAGAGGAAAGAGTGTCTCCTACTGGCCATCCAACATTACTTCCAGGAACATCTGGTTTCTCATCCAGGGACCAACTAGGACCAACCCTACTTAGCTTCAGAGGCAGCCCAGCAGTGGGATGCAGGGTGGTGTGCTGCTGGTGTAACTACTATTGTCACATAGCACTCACATCTGTAATTATGAAGCGCTTTGAAAGGCTGATCATGACACACATCAACTCACTCCAATTTGCGTACTGCCCCGACAGATCCACAGATGAAGCAATGTTAATTGCACTTCTCACTGTTCTCTCCCACCTGGACAATCGGGGAAATAACTATGTACATATCTCCCTCAAATACCTTGTTATTATCTATCCTGATGCCTTGTCACTTTACCCTGCCTTCATGTACATATCTACCTCAAATACCTTATTATTATCTATCCTGATGTCTAGTCACTTTACCCTGCCTTCATGTACATATCTACCTCAAATACCTTATTATTATCTATCCTGATGCCTAGTCACTTTACCCTGCCTTCATGTACATATCTACCTCAAATACCTTATTATTATCTATCCTGATGCCTTGTCACTTTACCCTGCCTTCATGTACATATCTACCTCAAATACCTTATTATTATCTATCCTGATGCCTAGTCACTTTACCCTGCCTTCATGTACATATCTACCTCAAATACCTTATTATTATCTATCCTGATGCCTAGTCACTTTACCCTGCCTTCATGTACATATCTACCTCAAATACCTTATTATTATCTATCCTGATGCCTTGTCACTTTACTCTGCCTTCATGTACATATCTACCTCAAATACCTTATTATTATCTATCCTGATGCCTAGTCACTTTACCCTGCCTTCATGTACATATCTACCTCAAATACCTTATTATTATCTATCCTGATGCCTTGTCACTTTACCCTGCCTTCATGTACATATCTACCTCAAATACCTCGTATCCCTGCACATCGATTTGTTACTGGTACTCCTGTATATGGCCATGTTGTTTTTACTCGTTAGTGTTATTCGTTATCCACTGTGTATTTATTCCTCGTGTCACTACTTACATTTTTTATTTCTATTCTTTATCTTTAATTCTTCATTGGTAAAGTACTTCACTGTTAATCTGTTGTTTACGAAGCATGTGGCAAATAAGATTTAATTTAAATTGATTTTGGTTTGGTACTGGTATTTAGCTTCATTCTTGTGTCATTTATTCTTATTGTTTAACTCTGCATTGTTGGGAAGGGCTCATAAGTAAGCATTTCATGGTAAAGTCTACACCCGTTGTATATGTGACAAATACATATGTATTTTATTTTATTTGAATAGACACCCAAAGTGCATATACAGTGGGGCAAAAAAGTATTTAGTCAACCACCAATTGTGCAAGTTCTCCCACTTAAAAATATGAGAGAGGCCTGTAATTTTCATCATAGGTACACTTCAACTATAAAAGACAAAATGAGGGAAAAAAATCCAGAAAATCACATTGTAGGATTTTTAATGAATTTATTTGCAAATTATGGTGGAAAATAAGTATTTGGTCACCTACAAACAAGCAAGATTTCTGTATATATAACTTTTTGGTAAAAACTCAACTCGTCGTGTTTGGAGGACAAAGAATGCTGAGTTGCATCCAAAGAACACCATACCTACTGTGAAGCATGGGGGTGGAAACATCATGTTTTGGGGCTGTTTTTCTGCAAAGTGACGAGGACGACTGATCCGTGCAAAGGAAAGAATGAATGGGGCCATGTATCGTGAGAGTTTGAGTGAAAACCTCCTTCCATCAGCAAGGGCATTGAAGATGAAACGTGGCTGGGTCTTTCAGCATGACAATGATCCCAAACACACCGCCCGGGCAACGAAGTAGTGGCTTTGTAAGAAGCATTTCAAGGTCCTGGAGTGGCCTGGTCAGTCTCCAGATCTCAACCCCATAGAAAATCTTTGGGGGGAGTTGAAGGTCTGTGTTGCTCAGCAACAGCCCCAAAACATCACTGCTCTAGAGGAGATCTGCATGGAGAAATGGGCCAAAATACCAGCAACAGTGTGTGAAAACCTTGTGAAGACTTACAGAAAACGTTTGACCTCTGTCATTGCCAACAAAGGGTATATAACAAATTATTGAGAAACGTGTGTTATTGACCAAATACTAATTTTCCACCATAATTTGCAAATAAATTCATTACAAATCCTACAATGTGATTTTCTGGATTTTTTTTTCTCATTTTGTCTATCATAGTTGAAGTGTACCTATGATGAAAATGACAGGCCTCTCTCATCTTTTTAAGTGGGATAACTTGCACAATTGGTGGCTGACTAAATACTTTTTTGCCCCACTGTATATTTAATGTAATTTCTCCTTAGGAAAACCAAATAAGGAAAGTACCGAGTGGTGTTCTGATACTCTGGAAATTCGACCATTTGCAACACAGAGATACTGTAGTGTCTAGGAAAAACAACTAGAGGAAGGCTGTACAAGCATTTCACTACACCCGCAATAACATCTGCTAAATATGTGTATTTGACCAATAACATTTAATTTGATAATGCCAAATGTAATGTTTTTTTATTTTTATATAAAAACTTTTTTTGGTCTATTCTACTTCCATTACTCCCGTAAATATAGTCCTGAGACAGTGTTTAATAGTCTGAAACAAACCTTCACTTTATTTACCGCTGAAGCAATAAAGGACTTGAGCTGGCATCCACAGAAAACATATTTTCAATTTACTACCTTTGTAAACAGCGCATTTTCAATTTAACACAAGCCATTGATTTGGAAGAAACACTGAGGTGGAGCAAATAGGAACGGAAAAAGAAAGCAACTTTTCGAGAGAAAAGGAACTAAACTGAAAGGAGACACGATGTACTCAGCCAACCCACATAGACTCTCTGATTGATCGATTGTGGTTCTTACCATTAGACGATGATCCTTGAGGGTTGGTTAGGGACATGCTTGGACCCTTCCTCCCAGGCTGGGTGAGTGTATACTGGATCACAGGGCCCAATGGGACTAACGTGATCACCTCTCTATCCTGATCAGGCAGACCCTCCTCTGTGCTGGTGAGTCCATTGATGGATGTCTTGAGCAAGGAGCCTCGAATCCGATGCTCTATGATAGCATTGTCCGTGCTTCCTTTACTGCCCAGCTTTTGCTTCCCTTCAGTGGGTGTGACTATAGCCGACCCCGGGGTTGTCTGATCCTGTACTCCTCTCACCTCGGGCAGTGAGGAAGGTGTGGCTGGGAGAGGTGCCTCTGTGCCGGCCTCCACAGAGCCTGTCCAATACCTGAAGGGCTTCATCAGGTTGTTGACGAAGCTGTGGAGAATGTTATTGGCTGTCTGGGTCTGGAGCACTGGAGAGGCCTGGGAGGACAGAGGGGAGTCGGACGACCCGAAACGCCACTCCTCATCCCCCTCTCCCTCCACCTCTTCCTGGGCAGAACCTCCGTGGGTCTCTAGACTCTCCAGGACAGACAGACCCAGGGTGCTGGTATTGGGGCTGGAGGATGGGTTCTGAGGGGCTCCAGTCTTAGATCGCCCCTTGGTCTCCTGGTTCTCCTCTCCCCAGCCCTGGGTACTCTCCCCTGGCCGGAGGTGGATTACCACGTGCTCCTCAGAGATCTCGGAGGACTCGTTGCCTCCAGTGATGGAGCTGATGCCCTCCTTGTCCAGGTCTGCCATGCCAGTCCAGGTGGAGGGATGGGGGTAGGGGGCAGAGTGCTGGGGCTCAGTGTCTGAGGAATTGGCCTTTGGGTCTCTGTATTGGAGGAACCCCACTGGCTGGGCTGCCTGGACTCCTGCTTCACGTTCTGGAATTACATGAGAAATATATTAGCATTCCTATTTGCTTTCCTGGCAATAAGGCATGGCTTTAAAAAATTAATATTTGCAATAAGCTGCCATGTTTGCAATAAGCTGTGAATCATCCATATTCTTAGATGTTGATGACCTCTGTTTTTGGTTTTGCTTTAATTAAGAAAGCATACATATTATATTAAGATATGTTTTTACACTCTCCTGGGGTGACTTTACTTAAGGGCAAAGTCTAAGATAAGACTTCATTACGTCTGTATCAATTTAGTGCCTGTCAATCATTCTCCATGACACACTGAGGAGCTAATGCAGTCTAATGCAGATCACACTCTGCACAAACACAATCAAATCCACAGCACACTGGAGCCTACCGTTGCTCCAAAGTGAACTTGAAACTAAGTTAGACAAATCTCCAGTGGTCCAGCAACATTATAAACACTTTAGAATGACACTGCAAGGACATTGAGGCTGCAGCCAATGTACAGAACTCCGTTGGCTCTCTCTAAGTCTGCATTGAGAGCTTGGAAATGCTGATACTGGGCTCTAGCTGGTTGCTACAGTAGAAGACTTCAGATCCCAGAAGGGACCAAAATGTCACCGAATCCCCTCTGTGATAATTCATTAATTCATGCATGAGACAAACAACCCGCACTAATTAACAGAAATTAAACAGAAATGTTGCCATGGCGATGGCGACCTCGGCCATTACCTCGGTAGCAGTAGGCGTCAAAGCGGGTGGTGGTGTCTGGGAAACCAGTGCGGTTGGGGTTGTGGTAGACAGTGCGCACACCCGGATCATCCCCGCCACAGTTGCGGCGGGGAAGGTTTATGGGGTAGCGCACACTGCCGTCGGCCAGCCAGCCTGGGTCACACTGGTCCAGGCCAGTCTGCCAGGCTTGGTAGAGCTGCCCTGCCGTGGCCAGCTGGGCTCCCAGAGAGTGGCAATGGGTAGAGGCTGTGGCCAGGCTCAGCTTCTCTGGTACAGACGAGTGGAACACCTCACCTGGGAGAGGGGGATGGAGATGGAGAGATTGGAGGTATAATGAGGTATAGTGTGAGGGGAAAGAGAGATAGGTATGGGAGGTGAAGTGGTACGGAGTAACAGGGGAGATAGGGGAATATGATGAGAATAAAGTACGAGATGGTTAGAGTGGTGTGAAATGTAATATAAGAAGTGTCAACAGACAAGATTGAACAGGAGGTCAGTGAAGCAATGACCCATGAGTCATGCAGAGTCATTTCACAGAAGAACACTCAGAACCATAGAACCTGACAATGAACATCCATCCTATCCAGCTAGATAGCCCAGTCATTTGCAAGGTGTCAAGAATTACACTTCTCATAAAATTCTCATCTACTTCCTGTAGAACTATTAACTGACAGGTCTGGCTCTGCACAGTAACAAATTACCCAGATCTATTTTAAAGGCACCTGCTGTAAATATGACTCCATCCTCCTGTAGCAGTTTCCCTGATCCTGGCCACGGCAGTATTACTCACCACCCAGCTACAGCTTAAATCAGTGGTTCCCAACCAGAGGTAATAGGTCGTGAATTAAGTCAGGCTGATTCAGCATCGTAGCTCCTGGGGCGTCTGGGAATTTGCAAGGCCATGGATGACTAACATCTGATTGTACCTTGCAGTTGCTTGGCAAAGCAGTAGACATCAAACAGCTCGTCAGGGGCCCGATTGCCGTAGTTGCGCACTCCAGGTGAGTCCTCCCTGTCACCATAGCAACCCGGCCTGGGTGACTGGATAGGGTACCTGTGGAGAGCGAGAGAGGGAGGGGAGAGGGACGAGGGATGAGGGGAGCCAAATAATTTATTTGATTTATTTCCAGGCTCCAACTGTGCAATTACTCTAAAGCACTGGTCACCAACCTTTTTTGAGTCAAGATCACATTCTCAGTCAAAATGAGATCACAGTCAAAATGCTACCTTAAATTATTTTTTTTACATGACTTAAAAAACATAAGCCTATACACAAAACAGTACTGTAATAATGAGGTTAGTGCCGTAGGCTATAGGCCCAAACATTATCACCACATATTGGCTTTGCTTCCTGTTGTTCTTCTCAGACCATTAAAAAAACAAAAAACATTTGAGGTAAGTTAAATTATCACACTGGTAATAGATCAGTTGTTTGTATTTGTATTTATTATGGATCCAGGCCGAAGCTACTCTTCCTGGGTTCCGGCGGAATTAAGGCAGTTATACAATTTTAAAAACACTACAATACATTCACTACAGAACTCACAACACACTAAGTGTGTGCCCTCAGGCACATACTCCACTACTACAAATCTACAACACAAAATCCATGTGTATGTGTGTGTATAGTGCGTATGTTATCATGTGTGTGTATGCATGTGTCTGTGCCTATGTTTGTGTTACTTCACAGTCCCTGCTGTTCCATAAGGTGTATCTTTACCTGCTTTTAAATCTGATTATACTGCTTGCATCAGTTACCTGATGTGGAATATAATTCCATGTAGTCAGGGATCTATGTAGTACTGTGTGCCTCCTATAGTCTGTTCTGGACTTGGGGACTGTGAAGAGACCTCTGGTGGCATGTCTTGTGGGATATGCATGGGTGACCGAGCTGTGTGTTAGTATTTTAAACAGACAGCTCGGTACCTTCAGCTTGTCAACACCTCTTACAAAAACAAGTAATGATGATGTCAATCTCTCTTCCACTTTGAGCCATGAGAGATTGACATGCATATCATTAATGTTAGCGCTCTGTGACTATACCAACTGTGTTGCCCTGTTCTGAGCCATCTGCAATTTTCCCAAGTCCCTCTTTGTGGCACCTGACCACACTACTGAACAGTCGTCCAGGTGCGACAAAACCAGGGCCTGCAGGATTTGCCTTTGTCACGCCCTAGTCTTAGTATTTTGTGTTTTCTTTATTAATTTGGTCCGACTCTCCTTCACCCAAAGAAAACCGTTACAGCCTTGTTGATAGTTTTGTTAAGAATTCAGAGCAGCGCTTTATTATGGACAGACTTCTCCTGATCTTGGCTACTGTTTTACCAATGTGTTTTGACCATGGCAGCTCAGCTCAATTTCCACATTATTCATTATGAGATGTAGTTGAGGTTTAGGGTTTAGTGAATGATTTGTCCCAAATACAATTCATTGCTACCCATTCCAAAACTAACTAGCTCTCTGTTGAGTGTTGCAGTCATTTCAGTCGCTGTAGTAGCTGACGTGTATATTGCTGAGTCATCCACATAAATAGACACACTAGCCTTACTCAAAGCCAGTGGCATGTCGTTAGTAAAGATTGAAAAAAGCAAGGGGCCTAAACAGCTACCCTGGGGAATTCCTGCTTCTATCTGGATTATGTTTGAGAGGCTTCCATTAAAGAACACCCTCTGTGTTCTGTTAGACAAGTAACTTTTTATCCACATTATAGCAAGGGATGTAAAGCCATAGCACATCAGATTTTCCAGCAGCAGACTATGATCGATAATGTCAAAAGCTGCACTGAAGTCTAACAGGACAGTCCCCACAATCATTGTATCATCAATTTCTCTCAGTCACTTGTGTAAGTGCTGTGCTTGTTGAGTGTCCTTCTCTATATGCGTGCTGAAAGTCTGTCAGTTTGTTTACGGTGAAATTGCATTGTATCTGGTCAAACACCATTTTTTCCAGAGGTTTACTAAGGGTTGGTAACAGGCTAATTGGTCATCTATTTGATCCAGTAATGGGGGCTTTACTGGGTAGCGGAATGACTTTAGCTTCCTTCCAGGCCTGAGGGCACACACTTTCTAGTAGACTAAAATTGAAGATGTGGCAAATAGGAGTGAATATATCGTCCGCTATTATCCTCAGTAATTTTCCATCCAGATTGTCAGACCCCAGTGGCTTGTCATTGTTGATAGACAACAATCATTTTTTCACCTCTTCCACACTGACTTTATGGAATTCAAAACTACAATTATTATCTTTCATAATTTGGTCAGATATACTTGGATGTGTAGTGTCAGCGTTTGTTGTTGGCATGTCATCCCTAAGTTTGTTTATCTTGCCAATGAAAAAGCAATTAAAGTAGTTGGCAATATCAGTGGGTTTTGTGATAAATGAGCCACCTGATTCAATGAATGATGGAGCCGAGTTGGCTTTTTTCCCCAAAATGTCATTTAAGGTGCTCCAAAGCTTTTTACTATCATTCTTTATATAATTAAGATATTTTTCATAGTATAGTTTATTTATAATTTTTATTTAGCTTAGTCACATGATTTCTTAATTTGCAGTACATTTGCCAATCAGTTGGGCTGCCAGACTTACTTGCCATACCTTTTGCCTCCATTTTTAAATTCCTCATTGTCTTAATGGGTGCGTGCACATAAATAAATGTGTCAAGTGCAGCGTCTGGTTGCTCCTCATTACACACCACAGACCAGCAAATATTATTTACATCAACAACATATGAATCACTTCAAAATGTATTATATGATCTCTTATACACTATATTAGGCCCAGTCTTTAGAACTTTGGTTTTCCTGGATATGGCTACTATATTGTGATCACTACATCCTATGGATTTGGACACTGCTTTAAAGCAAATTTCTGTAGCATTAGTAAAGATGTGATCAATACATGTTGATGATTTCATTCCTGTGCTGTTTGTAAATACCCTGGTAGGTTAACAGACAACCTGAATCAGGTTGCAGGCACTGGTAACAGTTTGACGCTTTTTTCTTGAGTGGGCAGCTTGATGAGAGCCAGTCAATATTTAAATCACCCAGAAAATATATTTCTCTGTTGATATCACATTCATTATCAAGCATTTCATACATTACAGTGCCTTGCGAAAGTATTCGGCTCCTTTGAACTTTGCGACCTTTTGCCACATTTCAGGCTTCAAACATATAGATATAAAACTGTATTTTTTTGTGAAGAATCAACAACAAGTGGGACACAATCATGAAGTGGAACGACATTTATTGGATATTTCAAACTTTTTTAACAAATCAAAAACTGAAAAATTATTCAGCCCCTTTACTTTCAGTGCAGCAAACTCTCTCCAGAAGTTCAGTGAGGATCTCTGAATGATCCAATGTTGACCTAAATGACTAATGATGATAAATACAATCCACCTGTGTGTAATCAAGTCTCCGTATAAATGCACCTGCACTGTGATAGTCTCAGAGGTCCGTTAAAAGCGCAGAGAGCATCATGAAGAACAAGGAACACACCAGGCAGGTCCGAGATACTGTTGTGAAGAAGTTTAAAGCCGGATTTGGATACAAAAAGATTTCCCAAGCTTTAAACATCCCAAGGAGCACTGTGCAAGCGATAATATTGAAATGGAAGGAGTATCAGACCACTGCAAATCTACCAAGACCTGGCCGTCCCTCTAAACTTTCAGCTCATACAAGGAGAAGACTGATCAGAGATGCAGCCAAGAGGCCCATGATCACTCTGGATGAACTGCAGAGATCTACAGCTGAGGTGGGAGACTCTGTCCATAGGACAACAATCAGTCGTATATTGCACAAATCTGGCCTTTATGGAAGAGTGGCAAGAAGAAAGCCATTTCTTAAAGATATCCATAAAAAGTGTTGTTTAAAGTTTGCCACAAGCCACCTGGGAGACACACCAAACATGTGGAAGAAGGTGCTCTGGTCAGATGAAACCAAAATTGAACTTTTTGGCAACAATGCAAAACGTTATGTTTGGCGTAAAAGCAACACAGCTCATCACCCTGAACACACCATCCCCACTGTCAAACATGGTGGTGGCAGCATCATGGTTTGGGCCTGCTTTTATTCAGCAGGGACAGGGAAGATGGTTAAAATTGATGGGAAGATGGATGGAGCCAAATACAGGACCATTCTGGAAGAAAACCTGATGGAGTCTGCAAAAGACCTGAGACTGGGACGGAGATTTGTCTTCCAACAAGACAATGATCCAAAACATAAAGCAAAATCTACAATGGAATGGTTCAAAAATAAACATATCCAGGTGTTAGAATGGCCAAGTCAAAGTCCAGACCTGAATCCAATCGAGAATCTGTGGAAAGAACTGAAAACTGCTGTTCACAAATGCTCTCCATCCAACCTCACTGAGCTCGAGCTGTTTTGCAAGGAGGAATGGGAAAAAATTTCAGTCTCTCGATGTGCAAAACTGATAGAGACATACCCCAAGCGACTTACAGCTGTAATCGCAGCAAAAGGTGGCGCTACAAAGTATTAACTTAAGGGGGCTGAATAATTTTGCACGCCCAATTTTTCAGTTTTTGATTTGTTAAAAAAGTTTGAAATATCCAATAAATGTCGATCCACTTCATGATTGTGTCCCACTTGTTGTTGATTCTTCACAAAAAAATTACAGTTTTATATCTATATGTTTGAAGCCTGAAATGTGGCAAAAGGTCGCAAAGTTCAAGGGGGCCGAATACTTTCGCAAGGCACTGTATTATCCAGATACTGACTGTTAGCACTTGGTGGTCTATAGCAGCTTTCCACAAGAATGGGCTTTAGGTGAGGCAGCCATATTACTTCAACAGTATTTATTTAGTTATTGACTTCATGGACCTTGTTTCTCAGTCTGCATATGTTAATATGGGATATTTTTTGCACTTTTCTGGGTTGCTTGATTGTTGTATTACTTGTGAGGCACATGTTAATAATTTGTAACCTGATTAAGGAAACTAGGTGTATGTCGCATGTCACTACTTCACAGGAGAGGCATTTGAATGTAAACCATTTTTTAAATCTAGATGCGTTTTTTTGGGCAGAAATGCATTCTGGAATATGTGAACTTTCATGTGCCTTAAAAACAAACTTGTTTTCCATCCCATAAATACAAAATAAAATAGTTAAATTATGAGCCTATTTGGTATAGTCACAGAAAAAGACAGGAGCCTTCCCACTAGCCATGATTGGCTGAGATAATGGATGGGCTGGACATGGCGGGAGATGTGTTCGGATTGGTCTGCCATGTAGCATGCTTCTGTCTGTAACGTGAGCTGTTCAGTATGTGTTGATAGTCCTTTCTACCTTGCCGTTTTTGAAAGATATAACATTAGCCATCGAGAACTACAAAAGATGTTCTACTTTTCTCAACATTGAAGCCCTGAATTTAGTAGGCGCTATTGACAGATCGGTTGGAAAAAGTGATGGGCTACTTTCTGCACACGCCACGGTCAGCGTGAACCGGATTGACTTGACACAAAGCTGGTCAAACAAGATGTAGCTACAAACAAAATGGAGTTAATTAAATAGTTCCAGTCTGCCATGAAACGTTCATCCATGTATATGGGTAAGAGTCACATTTTCAGATATAAGTTTGTAATTTAGTCAGAAAGTCATTTTTTATTGCAAGTTAAAGCGTGTTGTTTGTTAGCTATGATCTGTGTAGTAATATTACTTGAATCAAACATTTATTATAGCCTAATGTTAGCTAGCAAATATTGAACCTAGTTTGTTAGCTTTAGCTACCTGGAGATTCATACTACTATTGTATTTCAATAACGTGTACATGTACAGTTTAAGTCGGAACTTTACATACACTTAGGTTGGAGTCATTAATTAAAACTTGTTTATCAACCACTCCACAAATGTATTGCTAACAAACTATACATTTGGCAAGTCGGTGAGGACATCTACTTTGTGCATGACACAAGTCGTTTTTCCAACAATTGTTTACAGACAGAGTATTTCACTTATAATTCACTGTATCACAATTCCAGTGGGTCAGAAGTTTACATACACCAAGTTGACTGTGCCTTTAAACAGATTGGAAAATTCCAGAAAATTATGTCATGGCTTTAGAAGCTTCTGATAGACTAATTGACATCATTTGAGATAATTGGAAGATGTGTTTCAAGGCCTACCTTCAAACTCAGACCTCAGAAAATAAATTGTAGACCTCCACAAGTCTGGTTCATCCTTGGGAGCAATTTCCAAATGCCTGGAGGTACCACGTTCATCTGTACAAACAATAGTACGCAAGTATAAACACCATGGGACCACACAGCCGTCATACCGCTCAGGAAGGAGACACGTTCTGTCTCCTAGAGATGAATGTACTTTGGTGCGAAAAGTACAAATCAATCCCATAACAACAGCAAATGACCTTGTGAAGATGCTGGAGGAAACAGGTACAAAAGTATCTACATCCACAGTAAAACAAGTCCTATATTGACATAGCCTCAAAGGCCGCTCAGCAAGGAAGAAACCACTGCTCCAAAACCACCACAAAAAAAGCCAGACTACGGTTTTCAACTGCACATGGGGACAAATATCGTAATTTTGAGAGAAATGTCCTCTGGTCTGATGAAACAAAAATAGAACTGTTTGGCCATAACGACCATTGTTATGTTTGGAGGGAAAAGGGGGAGGCTTGCAAGCCGAAGAACACCATCCTAACCGTGAAGCACAGGGGTGGCAGCATCATG
The DNA here is from genome assembly GCF_057628025.1 of Oncorhynchus mykiss. Classification (NCBI taxonomy): domain Eukaryota; kingdom Metazoa; phylum Chordata; class Actinopteri; order Salmoniformes; family Salmonidae; genus Oncorhynchus; species Oncorhynchus mykiss. Next base: position 22,000,957 of record NC_143022.1, read on the forward strand.
TTGTGGGGGTGCTTTTCTGCAGGAGGGTCTGGTGCACTTCATAAAATAGATGGCATCATGAGGTAGGACAATTATGTGGATATATTGAAGCAACATCTCAAGACATCAGTCAGGAAATTAAATCTTGGTCGTAAATGGGTCTTCCAAATGGACAATGACCCCAAGCATACTTCCAAAGTTGTGGCAAAATGGCTAAGGACAACAAAGTCAAGGTATAGGAGTGGCCATCACAAAGCCCTGACCTCAAACCTACAGACAATGTGTGGGCAGAACTGGAAAAGCATGTGCAAGCAAGGAGGTCTACAAACCTGACTCAGTTACATCAGCTCTATCAGGAGGAATGGGCCAAAATTCACCCAACTTATTGTGGAAGGCTACCCAAAACTTTTGACCCAAGTTAAACCATTTAAAGGCAATGCTACCAAATACTAATTTAGTGTATGTGTATGTGTAACTTCTGACCCACTGGGAATGTGATGAAAGATATAAAAGCTGAAAGAAATAATTATCTCTACTATTATTCTAACATTTCACATTCTTTAAATAAAGTGGTGATCCTAACTGACCTAAGACAGGGAATTTTTACTTATATTAAATGTCAGGAATTGTGAAAACTGAGTTTAAATGTATTTGGCTAAGGTGTATGTAAACTTCTGACTTCAACTGCATGTGTCTAGACAATAGTGAACCATCCACTCAGTTAGATGTGTCTGGGGGTTGGTTATAGCATTTCCTTTACATGACCCATCAATTTAGACAAGTGTGTCGGGTAAGCGTCATCTAATAGCTATAAAATATTTATTTAAAAAAATTCTGGGCATTTTCTGTATTTGATATTACTACTATGCAAGTAACCATTTCAGTGTACTGTTTACACCTTCTGTATCCTGTGCATGTGACAAATAAACTTAGATTTTATTTGATTTAGTGTGTGTTTACCACATGACCTCACATGTCAATCCTTAAAGAGATGGGAGGGGCTAAAGCTTGTTACGGTGACTATATTACTGCCACACTGGTGGTCATGAGTCATGAAGGAAGTCAAAGACCACTTGACCGTTTAGTCACGTAATTAGGCTTCTCTAAGCTCTGATTGTGCACAAAAAAAACAAAGCTGAGCTTATGCCTTCGAAGCAACTTTTTGCAAATCATCATTAGAGTCACATCATGCAGCCTTACAATTATTAAAAATCAAAACATATAGCCCAACGTTTTTAGAACAACTAAAGTTACATGAATAACTCTAAATTTAGCATATAGGAGGACCTATTTCTTTGTTAACTGCTCAACACAGAATAGCCGCATGTGCTCACTCCCTCAAATCACTTGTCGTGTGTGTTTTGTCCTATATTTATGTTATTTCTTTTTTTATTCTTTTTTTATTTTTTCATTTTTAATCCCAGCCTCCATCCATGCAGGAGACCTTTTGGTAGGCCGCCTTTGTAAATAAGAATGTGTTATGAACTGACTTGCATAGTTAAATAAAGGTTAAATAGAAATAAAATAAATACATAAAATTGTTTGGAGAAAATATCCTTTCAATTTTATTCTTCATACTATAAAATAATATAAAATTATTCCATAGAATTCTAAGCCATTCTTGTCTGCTAAATTAACTAGTGTAGCCCACAGCCACATGGCATAGCCAGATCAGGTCCTAACATAAGGACAACTCAGAGTATGCTATTCTGTTCTTCTGAAATAGACTACATTTTCATCATATCATGTTTCTTTAGACCTGTCTAAAATAAATCATGGATTTATTGTGATGGTGTAGGCTATATTACATGGATTTATTAGACTTTTTAAAATATAGATGTTCCAAAGGTCTGCATGTGTGGAAGTCTGAATGTATTTATGTTAATGCTTTCATTTTAATATATTTTTTTATTTAGTTAACCTTTATTTAACTGCCTTTATTAAATTAACGGTCCATTACCGTGAGACCAGCAGTTACAGTATTTGCTTGACAATCACCGGCTGACAAAATTTTGTGACCACCACAGCCCTAGGTGGGGCTAAGGCTTAAGAGTCTGTGAACGATGCTGAATGGGTGTAGACAAAGAAGAGCTCTCCAATAGGTGCACTAAAACAAGGGCAATTTCTTTAAAGTGGGGTTACAAGTTTATCAACTTTCAAAGCAGAATTACTTTCCCATTGTTCCTCAACTGCAGTGTATGATGTACAATTTCTATACTTTTTATACAATGTAAAAAAAAAAACACAATTTCAAATTTTGCTACATAAGACTGAATCGAGGCGGTCGGTCACATTTGCTTTTTTATCATTTTTTACTGGAGCGGGAGCGAGCAGCAGACAGGGTTTGCCTCTCAACATCCCTCCACTCCCCCTTTCCTCCACTGACACTGACCAAAAAGGGACACAGTCTTGTAGCTGATATCCTGAAACTCGAGTCATACTGCATTATTTCTGTGTAATGCACAAATGAATGCTTTTACGCCTATGACCAGAGAAAGTGAAATATTCCTCTATATAAAAAATTCCCAAGCCGATAATAATAACAACAACGCAAGCCTATCAATCAACACTTTTCTACTCATTCATTGCAACTGCAGTGCTGGTTGTAACACAAGTGTGAGTGGAAGTAGGGAGAACGTGCATTTTATGGCTTGTAAAAGTGTTAAATAGAAAGTGTTGACAGTGCTGGGTAAAAACTTAATGGTGAACTCACTCATAAAAATAGCAGCTCTATGCTGTATTCGTTGACAGTCTCTCTCTAGTCATGTTTTTAAACGTTTTGAATACTCACAATATGAACTTTGCTGTAGCTTTCTTTTATGTCTGCTACATTACTGCAGAGACGGTAATCTGAGCCATCCGATTGGCCAGTGGTAGGCCTGTAGAGCACTTGATTTGCTTCCCCAGGGCCCGCCAGGAAGGCAGTTTGTACATTCAGACATCTGAAATGGTTCAAAATGGGAACACGTCGCCCACCCGGCGAGCAGGGCAGCTGAATTGGGTGTACCTTCCGACAACAGCGTGAGACGAATAAATGAAAAAAATAGGAACACAGGGCTTATCGTTGAAATGCCTTGGGGATTGACCAGTCGATCGCGATCGATCGGTTGGTGACCACTGCTTTAAGGTACATTGATTCAAACAGCATTGAGGGTACAGGCTAAATGCTGATGAAGAGATTATGTATACAGGCATACAGGGGCTTATGGAGGACAACAGGAAGGAAGGCTTCTTACACTCAGAAACTATAATCCTGCATGAGCTTGGATAGCAACCGTTGTCGTCAGACAATGTTATAGCTAAATCCCCCATCTCAGCCTTCCATCCTGATCGCTGATGTCTATATTTTTACATTATTAATTGCACATTAGTCTCGTCACTGATGTGAAGCCAAGTAGCTCTGGAGATGGACCAATTATATGTGTCCCAGGTGGGGAGGAGGGGAAAGGATAGGATGCCGTTGTCAGGGAAAATCTGTAGAGGAGAAATATGCAAGCTGCTTCTTCAGTGCAATTATTGGGCAGACGTTTGAGATAAAGACGTGTAAAAAATATCCACACGGACTCTGAATGTCCCACACACACACACACACACACACACACACACACACACACACACACACACACAGAGACTATCCGTCATCAACAGACATAAGCGGGGGGTGGCAAGCTGAAACACAAACATCAACATGAAAGTTAGTTGAGGGATAGTTGTGGCTAAAATGGCGGAGAGTAATTAGGAATGACAGAGCTAGCCTCTGAGATGAAAACAAGCAATTAAACCTTCAGGAGTTTATGAGAGGACCATTGGGGTCAAAACAGTTTGCATACTGTACTTTCTGTCAGTAATTTAATTCCATGGTTCCTTATTTGGGCCACAGAGGCCACAGAGAATTGTCAACTTAAAAGTTATCTAATTGCCTATCATAGCCCTGTCATTTTTCATTAGGCTGAAGTAAACTTATACTTTGCCAATTCATAAAGATTCGTATTTGTCAGATATTGCTTTACATTGCTGCAGCAGATAAATATAGTAAGTAAACAATTTATATATAAGCAATTTATACAGCCCTTTATACAAACCTATAAGGACAGGCCGTCATTGTAAATAAGAATGTGTTCTTATTTGACTAGCCTGGATAAATAAAGGTAAAATAAAAACATTAAATAAGACAGTCGCCATGCTGTGATGTGTTTTGCTTGAGTCGTGCGTCATGCCCGGTTGTCTTGTCCTTACCTCACGCTCTGGTCAGACAGCCAGCCGGCATCACAGTTGTCATACCCGTCAGCAAAGGTGGCCTGGAGCTGAGCAGGCGTGGCGATGACAGCTGAGTTCTCCAGACACACCTGCTGGGCGTCAGGGAAGGACAGGGCGTAGCGGTCATGAGGAGCACGGTAGTGGAACACCACACCTGGAGAGGACACAGTGGTGAAAACACATAAGGCGACACCAGAGCAATATGGAGATATTGTACGCAAGCACGCACGCCCATGCACACACTGACACGTCCATGCACACACTGACACGCCCATACACACACTCACACGCCCATACACACACTCACACGCCCATACACACACTCACACGCCCATACACACACTCACACGTCCATACACACCCTCACACGCCCATACACACACTCACACGCCCATACACACACTCACACGCCCATACACACACTCACATGTCCATACACACACTCACACGTCCATACACACACTCACACGCCCATACACACACTCACACGCCCATACACACACTCACACGCCCATACACACACTCACACGCCCATACACACACTTGCATTCTCACCCACAAACATGAGCACGCACAGACACTCTGCTCAAACCCTACATTATCATGCACTTCAAACGTTGTATCTTTACTTCCACAGAAAGTCAAGAAAACATATAAAAACAACCTCAGAGATGGAAGTTAATTAGCATCAGACAGGCTTATCTTTATGGGAGAGATTTTGTCCTTTATACAGTGAATGACAAACGGCTAAAATGTTTGCTTCACTACTTTAGCATACAGTCCACATCAGTACTATCTTGCTTTCATAGCCAGAAAATAAAACAGTGAAATAAAACAGTGATGAGAGAGAGATTGAAAGAGCGAGAGAGGGAAGAGGGATGAAAGAAACAATGGAACGCGAGATGACTCCCATGCGCTCATTCCCTGACCTGTGAATGACCAGGATTCCTCTCCACTGTGCAGAGAAATGGGAAAGGAATTGCTTTTGAAGTATCCATCTCATTCCCCCACCAGGCTAGCATCACTGACCTCCACTACATGTGGGGCCACCTCGGCCTGAAATTCACACATTCAATCCCAGTAGAGCCCACTACATGAAAGCCTGTGGACAGGGAGGCAGAGGGAGGCTGGGATATAGCTCCAAACATAGGCTCCTTTATCATCTGCTGCTTTGTGCAATAGAATGACAGACTCCTCAGGGCGTGGACCAATTTGGCCAATCACGCTGCAGTCTAGCCTCAGAAAATGAGCCAGATCCCTCAGTGGTACAGTTTACACATGCACTCAGATACACGTACATAGCACACAGGCATACACACACACAGATACACATACACATACACACACAAACACACCAGGCACGTGCACAGATAGGGCTCAGCCAATGCCCAAGCACCTGCCCTTTTGCTCTCCTATGAAAAAGTGGATATAAATTTGTAATTGTATTAATTTAAGTCTCTTTTCATTTTAGTTGTAATTTTAAATGTTGCGAATTGCACATCAATCTAGCTAATTTCGTAAGCGTTTGGATCTCACTAGATTCCCCTCCTCCGCCTTCCCACCCCAAGTGCGCACTCGCCTGACCTGATTGTTGCCACTGGCTGCGGGCGCAGGGCAGAAGACATGAATACTGGTAGGAGGATACATTACAGTTGGATCTGTCGTATGTGTCTCTCAACGACAGGGACAAAGAATGGGGCATTTCAACTGCATGTTACAGTTTTTTTCGATTGCTAAACGACAGTGGACACAACTGGAGTCACATGTGCAAAACTCTAACTACAGTCGGCACAGCAGCAGTTCATGTGGACCAAACTCTAGTTCGTTTTTCATTGCTTGAACACAGTTTTCAAAACTCTACACACTTATCCGATGACTTTAACCACAACCTGCACAACACTGTGGATTTACAGCACTTTGTTCAAATGCTAACACACTACTGTCAAAACTGTGAACCACACATTCAAAACGGAATAGATTTCAGCCTTGTGCCTTTCAAACACTGCTGATTGCAATTTCAGCTGAAAGGCTAAGCAGGTGTCTTGTTTTAGACTTGTTAGTGAACACACACACATATTACAGTATATATAGGTAGCTCAGAAAGACTCATTTTGGAAATGGAACAAGGAAGATGGGTTCGTGGAGGGAGAAGGGTGGCAGGGAGAAGGCGGATGCGTGGAGGAAGACAAAGAAGACAAAGAGCTGTTATTTCAGATGAAATAAGGGCTACACTAATAGACCATGTCGTGAACCATGGTTTCTCATTGAGAGAGGCAGGGTTGAGGGTGCAACCCAATCTGCAAAGATCCACAGTGGCATCTGTAATGCGAATTTTCCATCATGCAAACAGATGAGAGTTACATCCTTACAGTAAATGAAAACATTACAGGAATTTTTTTTTTTTGTATTGCAATTATAGAATATTTACACAGATATATATTACAGTAAGTTTGACTGTAAAATATATTTTTACAACAGGACCCAAAGGCTGCCCCCAACAGGGGGAAGAGGAAAAATATTTTCAGATGCGCTGGAAAATGCTATTGTTGACATGGTTGTTGTCAACAATGCAATAAAACTGCGGGAGATTCAAGATAGAGTGCTGGCTGATAATGATATATTTGAAAATGTTAATTCTGTCAGCACAACAACTATTGCTTGAGTCCTAAAGAAACACCAAGTTACAATGAAACAGTTATACACTGTACCGTTCGAGAGAAACAGTGAACGGGTAAAAGAGCAAAGATACCAATATGTCCAGGTAAGACGTCTGAGGTTACGTACACAGCTATACAAAATATTTACAGTCAAAAAAAACACTAGCATTTCTACAGTAAAACTGTGCACTTACTGTTTTTCAGAGAGTAATGGAGGTGGAAGCACTGGAAAGACCACATTCATTTGTATTTATCGATGAAGCTGGATTTAACCTTGCCAAAACACGGCGCAGAGGAAGGAATGTTATATGGAGGTTCCAGGCCAAAGGGGGGGAAATATCACCATGTGTGCTGCAATGGACAATGATGGTTTGCTTCTCAACACACCACTCATTGGCCCATACAACACAGAAAGGCTTATAGCTTTCCTAGAACAGCTCTATGCTCAGCTAGTGCCAGCAGAACAGGGGGAGCCAGTAAGAAACTCACAAGTTTTTGTCATAGTTTGCGATAACGTTGCTTTTCACCACTCTGCAGCTGTCACAGATTGGTTTGCAGCACATCACAGATTTATGGTTTTGTACCTGCCTGCATATTCACCCTTCCTCAACCCAACAGAGGAGTTTTTCTCTGCCTGGAGGTGGAAAGTGTTTGGTCACCACCCACATGACCAAATGTCTCTTTTGGAAGCCAGCGTGCCGGATGTGAGGACACGAGTCCAGAGGACTGCCAGGGATGGATAAGGCACTCCAGAAGGTTCTTCCCCAGGTGCATGGCAAGATAAAACATTAGATGTGATGTTGAAGAAAACCTGTGGCCTGATGCTAGAGAGAGGCAGGATTAGCCCCTCAATTATTTGTTAGAATTACAGTATGTACTTTTAGTTTCTACCTTTTTTTTCTCATTACTGTAATTCCGTAAATTACTACAGACTATTGAAGCAAACTGCTAATTTTCATTTACCTTAAAGAATTGTTATGTTCTAAAAAATGTAATAAATCATGTGAAAGAATGTCACTCTTTTCTTTGAAGAAAATATTACTTTGTATGAAGTCACTGAAATTGTTCAAACTGTAAAGATGAAAAGTTTGTATTTTCTGTATTGGTGTTTGATGCTAGTGTTTTTACTCTCAGTGTGTTCTGAGTGACAGTGTGTGTTATCTCAGTGAGGGTTGTGCATAGTGTTTGGCTGCACTGAGCGTGTTTTGAGCCATGTGTTAAGAGTTGTGTTGCTTGGAATGAGTTGCAGGTGATGTGAACTGTTTAGCTCAGGTGACTGTTGGTAGTGCAGACTATAGTTAGAGTTTTGCACATGTGACTCCAGTTGTGCCCACTGTCGTTTAGCAATCGAAAAAAAACTGTAATAAGAGGCAGATGTCAGCAGGAAAACAAACTCAAATCAAGTAAAAACATGTTTGTTTCGACAGCTAGCTAGAATATTTCAACTACATCATCATTTGCTCTGATCAACTGATAGCCACTCTTTTCCCGATGTCAATCATCTTTTGTCATCTCTAGGCCTAGTAGTTATTGGCACCAACTTGTATTAAAATGTATGATGAGTGAGTGTGTTGTTTTATATAAATGTTGGCATTTTGTCTATAGGGCAGTTACGAAATATGAAAGTCTATAGAATTGTTTTATTTTGAGTACGGTCTGTGCACGTCCTTAACACGCACACACATACACACACACACACGCAGGCACGCGCACGCACGCAAACACACACGCACGCAAACACACACGCGCGCGCGCACGCAAACACACACGCACGCACACACACACACACACACACACACACACACACACACACACACACACACACACACACACACACACACACACACACACTGTTTCCCTATACTGCTGCACTATACACTCCAGCTCAACTTCAGGACTTTGTAGCAGGAGTGTTTTCTTTCATTTGGGTTTTCTCTATCCTCTCCCAGGCTCTCTGTTAGCGCTCCTTCTCCTCCGAGGCAAGCCAGGCCAAACACAGAGAGGCTAGCTGCTAGCGTCTCTGGCGTTTGGGAGACGAATGGGTCACGTTGCCCAGAACAAATACACTTACTCTATGTTTACCAAAACATAACACACAACAGGAAGAGAGACCACATACTGACATAGATGTATATAGCTGTATGTAATTGAGTGATGCCCTTGTTGTATCACGGTATACTGTATACAACACTAATACAGTCCTCCTATCTGTGCAGAGAATCTAGTAGACCTATATAGCAGATATCATCACCAGTGTGCAAATATGTCTATTTGTGGCTCAGCACTTAAGTCGGCCTGACATATCTCATGACTCTGGCTGACAGAGAGGATCAGTGCCTGAGCTCTAATTGGTGAGACAATTGACCATTCAATATGGGTCGAAAGCACAGGCGGAAAACCTCATCAAGGCTTAGACGACCCACAATCAGCACAGCCCTGAATTAATATTATATTTATTATGGCCGGCCCAGTATCAATACGTTGTCATTTAATATATTAAGCACTTGGAGGAGTTAGTATTGGGACTGGTGCGCTCTGCAATGTAGCGTGACTTGCAATAAATGACTAAGCCCAGAGGATGACTCGGTTCGCTCCCAGAAGGACCAGCGGGTAATGGGTTTCTGTTTCAGAAGGAGGGAGGGTTTTTTATGGTGTGTTAATTGATTGGCTGTGCGGAGGGACAGGGTCTCTTGAGCACCAAGTCAGGGGTCTCCATGGGACCAATAAAGTTCACTCATGGAAAGAGAAGAGAGAAAGAGAGGAGCTGTGGGTGGAAAAAAAAAACAAAGCCCTTGATGTCATAATCACCGTGAGAAAGCTACTGTCACACACAGGCATGCAGGCATGCACACAGATCCACAAGCTCATGGGCACAAACCCACAGTGGCTATATCAGGTAATAATATCTGTGCTATTTTCACTGGGAGCCCATGGATTCTGGGTACAGTATGTGGGTGAGTGAATGAGGCTACTGGGCTTAATGCGGACATGATGCTCAGCTCACGCTGGCAACATTGTGTAGACCTAGGTGAGCTAGAGCAGCACTGTAAAGCTAATGCTGAGAGCAGAGCGCCACTTCCCTCTACTCATTACTCTAATAGGCGATTATTAAAAACAGCAAGTGACCTGGAAAAATCTGATGATGTTTCTCAGCTCAGAGACTTTCATTTGGTAATTACTTTGATACTATTAGCTGATATGGCATAATATCCCCAGGCCGTTACACTGCAGCAGTGGGTGGATTCAACATAAACTACAGCTCAGAGCCCTCAAAGTAACACTAGCTGAATAGCACACTTTATTTTCTCATTATGCTTATTTGCTTTCATGAGCGGCTGGGTCAACGATCTGTTACTCGGTCCAGTTGGCATACGTTGTCCCGTTCCCCAGACCAGACATTTCCACAAAGTTAACAAACCCACTGGCTTATATAATGACTCTATTAGCAATGCCAGGTATAGGTACAGTCAGGGTTGTGTTCATTATGCCACAAACACTTTAAAGCGTTTTGCTACGGAAAAGGAAAATTGCCATTTCTTATTTGACAAGTCCAGGTAGTCCCTCCCTGGTTGGATATGTTTTCTTCCATTTGGTGCCTAATGAACAGAACCTGTGTGTAATAGGTGTAACAGGGGTCAGAACTACCTGTGACCTCCAGGGGAACGGTGTCCTGTTCATCGTTGATGCCCACCACCACCTCACAGCGGAACATGCCCGAGTCACTGGAGCGCAGGGCGCTGAGTGCCATGCTGGCGTTGAAACGGTTGTCCTGGTAACCGGGCAGGGTGACACGCCCCTGGAACGCTTTCTTCACCTAAACCACGGAAAGACAGTACAGTTATGAACACAATTAAAACAAAGTTAGGAAAGACAAATGAGACAGCAATGAAAAAGAAAAAGGACATTCCACTCAATGGTTGCTGGTCCAATTATTACAGTTGGCAGCAGAAAAACAGTGAGTGTATTTTTCATTTTTATAGAAAGAAGAAAGGATTGTGCAGTAAGTATAGTTACAAGTTAAGTTGAATACACGTATTGGATGGATGGCCAACACACTCTTCATATAAAATTAGGGCTGGCATTGACTTTGTATAATTGTGTAACCGACGATTCTAGATGAAAGCAATTATGAAAATAAAAAATAACCTTCATAAACTGTAAAAAAAATAAAAAAATAAAAAAACATTGGACAAACCTTATCCAAAAGCATCCAAGTAAAAGTAAGCCTGGTTAAATCTAACAGCTGATATAAGGAGAGATGCTCTAGACCCAAACTGTTCAGACCTATACCCATCCTGCCCTGCCTTTCCAAAGTCTTCGAAAGGCAAGTTAACAAACAGATCATTGACCATTTCGAATCCCACTGTGCCTTCTCTGCTGTGCAATCCGGTTTCCGAGCAGGTCACGGGTGCACCACTGCCACGCTCAAGGTTCTAAATGTTATCATAACCGCCACTGATAAAAGACAGTACTATGCAGCCGTCTTCATTGACCTGGCCAAGGCTTTCGACTCTGTCAATCACTGTATTCTTATCGGCAGACTCAACAGCCTTGGTTTCTCAAATTACTGTTCAGTGTGTCAAATCGGAGGGCCTGTTGTCCGAACCTCTGGCAGTCTCTATGGGGGTACCACAGGGTTCAATTCTTGGGCCGACCCTTTTCTCTGTATATATCAATGATGTCACTCTTGCTGCTGGTGATTCTCTGATCCACCTCTACGTATACATCTGGCCCTTTGGACACTGTCTTAACAAACCTCCAAACGAGCTTCAACGCCTTACAACACTCTTTTCTTTCTACTGCTCTTAAACGGTAGTAAAACTAAATGCCTGCTCTTCAATTGATTGCTGCCCGCACCCGCCCGCCTGACTAGCATCACTACTCTGGATGGTTCTGACTTACAATATGTGTACAACTACAAATACCTAGGTGTCTGGCTAGACTGTGAACTCTCCTTCCAGACTCATATAAAGCATCTCCAATCCAAAATTAAATCTCGAATCAGCTTCCTATTTCGCAACAAAACCTCCTTCACTCATGTTGCCAAACATACCCTCTTAAAACTGACTATCCTACCGATCCTCGACTTTGGCGATGTCATTTACAAAATTGCATCCAACACTCTACTCAGCTAACTGGATGCAGTCTATCACAGTGCCATCTGTTTAGTCACCAAAGCCCCATATACCATCCACCACTGCGACCTGTATGCTCTTGGCGGCTGGCCCTCGCTACGTATTCGTTGCCAGACCCACTGGCTCCAGGTCATCTATAAGTCTTTGTTAGGTAAAGCCTCGCATTATCTCAGCTCACTGGTCACCATTACAACACCCACCCATAGCACCCGCTCCAGCAGGTATATCTCATTGGTCATCCCCAAAGCCAACACCTCCTTTGGCCGCCTTTCCTTCCAGTTCTCTACTGCCAATGACTGGAACGAATTGCAAAAATCGCTGAAGTTGGAGACTTCTGACACCACACTCTGAGGGCCCTCACCTCCTCCCTGTAGGCCGTCTCGTCGTTGTTGGTAATCAAGCCTACCACTGTTGTGTCGTCCGCAAACTTGATGATTGAGTTGGAGGCGTGCGTGGCCACGCAGTCGTGGGTGAACAGGGAGTACAGGAGAGGGCTCAGAACGCACCCTTGTGGGGCCCCAGTGTTGAGGATCAGCGGGGTGGAGATGTTGTTACCTATCCTCACCACCTGGGGGCGGCCCGTCAGGAAGTCCAGTACCCAGTTGCACAGGGCGGGGTCGAGACCCAGGGTCTCGAGCTTGATGACGAGTTTGGAGGGTACTATGGTGTTAAATGCTGAGCTGTAGTCGATGAACAGCATTCTCACATAGGTATTCCTCTTGTCCAGATGGGTTAGGGCAGTGTGCAGTGTGGTTGAGATTGCATCGTCTGTGGACCTATTTGGGCGGTAAGCAAATTGGAGTGGGTCTAGGGTGTCAGGTAGGGTGGAGGTGATATGGTCCTTGACTAGTCTCTCAAAGCACTTCATGATGACGGAAGTGAGTGCTACGGGGCGGTAGTCGTTTAGCTCAGTTACCTTAGCTTTCTTGGGAACAGGAACAATGGTGGCCCTCTTGAAGCATGTGGGAACAGCAGACTGGGAAAGGGATCGATTGAATATGTCCGTAAACACACCAGCCAGCTGGTCTGCGCATGCTCTGAGGGTGCGGCTGGGGATGCCTTCTGGGCCTGCAGCCTTGCGAGGGTTAACACGTTTAAATGTTTTACTCACCTCGGCTGCAGTGAAGGAGAGTCCGCATGTTTTGGTTGCGGGCCGTGTCAGTGGCACTGTATTGTCCTCAAAGCGGGCAAAAAAGGAGCAAGGCATCCTGGTCCGTGACTGGGCTGGTTTTCTTTTTGTAATCCGTGATTGACTGTAGACCCTGCCACATACCTCTAGTGTCTGAGCCGTTGAATTGCGATTCTACTTTGTCTCTATACTGATGCATAGCTTGTTTGATTGCCTTGCGGAGGGAATAACTACACTGTTTTGTATTCGGTCATGTTTCCGGTCACCTTGCCCTGATTAAAAGCAGTGGTTCGCGCTTTCAGTTTCACGCGAATGCTGCCATCAATCCACGGTTTCTGGTTTGGGAATGTTTTAATCGTTGCTATGGGAACGACATCTTCAACGCACGTTCTAATGAACTCGCTCACCGAATCAGCGTATTCGTCAATGTTGTTGTCTGACGCAATACGAAACATATCCCAGTCCACCTGATGGAAGCACGGCGCCGACAGAGATGGCCGCCTCGCTTCGCGTTCCTAGGAAACTACGCAGTTTTTTTTTTTTTACGTGTTATTTCTTACATTGGTACCCCAGGTCATCTTAGGTTTCATTACATACAGTCGAGAAGAACTACTGAATATAAGAGCAGCGTCAACTCACCATCAGTACGACCAAGAATATGACTTTCCCTGAGCGGATCCTGTGTTCTGCCTTTCACCCAGGACAACGGAATGGATCCCAGCCTGAGACCCAAAACAACGACGTCGTAAAAGAGGCAAACGAAGCGGTCTTCTGGTCAGGCTCCGGAGACGGGCACATCGCGCGCCACTCCCTAGCATACTACTCGCCAATGTCCAGTCTCTTGACAACAAGGTTGATGAAATCCGAGCAAGGGTAGTATTCCAGAGGGACATCAGGGACTGTAACGTTCTTTGCTTCACGGAAACATGGCTCACTCGAGAGACGCTATCGGAGTCGGTGCAGCCAGCTGGTTTCTTCACGCATCGCGCCGACAGAAACAAACATCTTTCTGGTAAGAAGAGGGGCGGGGGCGTATGCTTTATGGTTAACGAGACGTGGTGTGGTCACAACAACATACAGGAACTCAAGTCCTTCTGTTCACCTGATTTAGAATTCCTCACAATCAAATGTCGACCGCATTATCTACCAAGGGAATTCTCTTTGATTATAATCACAGCCGTATATATTCCCCCCCAAGCAGACACATCGATGGCTCTGATCAAACTTTATTTGTAGCTGGGGATTTTAACAAGGCTAATCTGAAAACAAGACTCACTAAATTGTATCAGCATATCGATTGCGCAACCAGGGCTGGTAAAACCTTGATCACTTTGTTGCTCATTGTTTCAGCAAGGTGATGTAGCAAACATGCTTAGGTTGCCTTGGCATTTGGCTGACAAATAACAGCCACCCAACATTCCATGACTGTCACAGCGCTATAAAACCACTGAATTCCATTTCGAAATATAAATCAAAACAATGTGACATTTTGTATTTCTTTCCACTCCCTCAATCTTTACCTTGACCACGTTGTCCTTGGCGACCAGGACAGACTGTTCCCTCTGCCGACCGTCGGCACCCCTCTGGCCCCACACCTTGGTCCACTTGATGCGGGGGGGCTCGTGGGTAGGGGTGGGGCGCAGGGTGAAGACACAGGGCAGCAGGACGCTGTTGGCCAGCTGCTCCCTCACCATCTGGTGTGTCACCTTCCTCATGTTCACCACTGGGTCTGACCACACAAGGCCTGAAGAGAGAGGAGGAGAAAGGGAGGATATAGAGGGAGAGAGGAAGAGGAAATGGAGAAGAGAGGAGGAAGAGAGAAAGAGGAGATGGAGAGGAAGAAGGAGAGGAGAGGGAGAGGATGATTAGAGGAAAGGAGAGGAAGAGTAGAGGAAATGAGTGGGAGAAGAGGAGAGGAAAGGAGAGGAGATGATGAGTAATGGAATGGAGAGGAAGAGCAGAGGAAAGGATGAGTAGAGAAAAGGAGAGAAGAGGAGAGGATTGGGAGAGGGATAGGAGAGGAGAGGAAGAGGATGAGGAGAGGAGATGAGAAGGAAAGATTCCTAGTCAGAATATAGGTCTACAGAAGTATGACAATTGTTTCTGTAAAGTGAAAGTGAAAGAGTGGAAATGGAGGCTAGGAGTATTCCAGCATAATACAGTAGCTTTTCATCAACGTGTTATCAAGATCTAGATCAGCTGAATCAGGTGTGTGTTAGTACTGGGCTGGAAGGGGATCACTGATATACAATACTGTTGCATGCTATTCTCTTTGGCATTGAGAGGGGTGGGGATTGATTCCTATGAATCTATTGGGAGATGTCATGGTTTCATCCTGTTGCTTGTTCAACAAGTCCCGCTATTCTTAATTGTTGAAACAAGAGGATGGTCCCATTCTTTCTGATTGACTATTGGTCATTGATTTACTGTGCCTTCGGAAAGAATTCAGACCCCTTGACTTTTTCAACACTTTGTTACATGGATTAAATAAATACAAAATCTTCAACAATCTACACACAATACTCCATAATGAAAAAATGAAAACAGTACCAGGCGGTGATACAGCCCGACAGGATGCTCTCGATTGTGCATCTGTAGAATGTGATTTTCTGGATTTTTTTTCTCATGTTGTCTGTCACAGTTGAAGTGTACCTATGATGAAAATTACAGGCCTCTCTCATCTTTTTAAGTGGGAGAACTTGCACAATTGGTGACTGACTAAATACTTTTTTGCCCCACTGTATACCTCCTGGAGCGCGTGCTACAGGTGGGTGCTGCTATGGTGACCAGCGAGCTGAGATAAGGGGGGACTTTACCTAGCAAGGTCTTGTAGATGACCTGGAGCCAGTGGGTTTGAGTATGAAGCGAGGGCCAGCCAACGAGAGCGTACAGTTGTGGGTAGTATATGGGGCTTTGGTGACAAAACAGATGGCACTGTGATAGACTGCATCCATTTTATTGAGTAGGGTATTGGAGGCTATTTTGTAAATAACATCGCCGAAGTCGAGGATTGGTAGGATGGTCAGTTTTACAAGGGTATGTTTGGCAGCATGAGTAACTTTGGATTGGAGATGTTTGATGTGAGTCTGGAAGGAGAGTTCACAGTCTAGCCAGACACCTAGGTATTTGTAATTGTCCACATATTCTAAGTCAGAGCCATCCAGTGTAGTGAAGTTGGACAGGCAGACAGGTGCAGGCAGCGATCGGTTGAAGAGCATGCATTTAGTTTTACTTGTATTTAAGAGCAATTGGAAGGAGAGTTGTATGGCATTGAAGCTCACCTGGGACTTAACATAGTGTCCAAAGAGGGGCCAGAAGTATACAGAATGGTGTCGTCTGCGTAGAGGTGGATCAGAGACTCACCAGCAGCAAGAGCGACATCATTGATGTGTACAGAGAAGAGAGTCGGTCCAAGAATTGAACCCTGTGGCACACCCATAGAGATTGTCAGAGATTTGACACACTGAACTCTATCAGAGAAGTAGTTGGTAAACCAGGCGAGGTAATCTTTTGAGAAACCAAGGCTGTCGAGTCTGCCGATGAGGATGTGGTGATTGACGGAGTCGAAAGCCTTGGTCAGGTCAATGAATACGGCTGCACAGTATTGTTTCTTATCGATGGCGGTTAAGATATCGTTTAGGACCTTGAGCGTGGCTGAGGTGCACCCATGACCAGCTCTGAAACCAGATTGCATAGCGGAGAAGGTATGGTGGGATTCGAAATGGTCGGTAATCTGTTTGTTGACTTGGCTTTCGAAGACCTTAGAAAGGCAGGGTAGGATAGATATAGGTCTGTAGCCGTTTGGGTCAAGAATGTCCCCCCCTTTGAAGAGGGGGATGACCCCAGCTGCTTTCCAATCTTTGGGAATCTCAGACGACACGAACGAGAGGTTGAACAGGCTACTAATAGGGGTGGCAACAATTTTGGCAGATCATTTTAGAAATAAAGGGTCCAGATTGTCTAGCCCGGCTGATTTGTAGGGGTCCATATTTTTGCAGCTCTTTCAGAACATCAGCTGACTGGATTAGGGAGAAGGAGAAATGGAGGAGGCTTGGGCGAGTAGCTGTGGGGGATGCAGTGTTGTTGACCGGGGTAGGGGTAGCCAGGTGGAAAGCATGGCCAGCCGTAGAAAAATGCTTATTGAAATTCTCAATTATAGTGGATTTATCGGTGGTGACAGTGTTTCCTATCTTCAGTGCAGTGGGCAGCTGGGAGGAGGTGTTCTTATTCTCCATGGACTTTACAGTGTCCCAGAACTTTTTTGAGTTTGTGTTGCAGGAAGCTAATTTCTGTTTGAAAAAGCTAGCCTTGGCTTTTCTAACTGCTTGTGTATATTGGTTTCTAGCTTCCCTGAAAAGTTGCATATCACGGGGGCTGTTCGATGCTAATGCAGAACGCCATGTGTTGGTTAAGGGCAGTCAGGTCTGGAGAGAACCAAGGGTTATATCTGTTCCTAGTTCTAAATTTCTTGAATGGGGCATGCTTATTTCAGTTGGTGAGGAAGGCATTTTAAAAAAATAACCAGGCATCCTCTACTGATGGGATACAGGTACAAAATACAGTATATAAAATACAATAAATACAGGTATGCCAAGCTTGTAGCGTCATACCCAAGAAGACTTGATGCTGTAATCACTGCCAAAGGTTCAACAAAGTACTGAGTAAAGGGTCTGAATACTTACGCAAAGTTATTAAAATTTTTATAAATTAGCAAATATTTCAAAAATACTGTTTTTGCTTTGTCATTATGAGGTATTGTGTGTAGATTGATGAGGGACAAAACTACTTAATACATTTTAGAATAAGGCTTTAATGTAACAAAATGTGCAAAAAGTCAAGGGGTCTGAATATTTTCCGTAGGCACTGTATCAGACAATTCCCCCCACACATACAGAGTGAACGCTACAGTACAGATGGGGAGATAAAACTTTTTTCAAAAGCCATCAATCAAACTTTGTATGAAGTGAACAGTTTCATCTGTTCAAACCTGAAAGCCCGTCTCCATGATTGATTTTTGGACCGTTTTCATCATAACAAATGAGGGTTGTCATAAACATTCCACACACACACTCTACAGTCACGTCTATGGACTGTATCTCCATCCGTTCATACAGTTCACCTTATATTATAAATTAGGTTTACATTGGAAGCTATAAAACCCAACTGTCTCTTTTCTATTCACCTCCCTCCCTCCCCCCTCCCTCCCCCCTCCCTCCCTCCCTCCCTCCCTCCCTCCCTCCCTCCCTCCCTCCCTCCCTCCCTCCCTCCCTCCCCTCCACTCCTCTTCCATCCATCCCTTTATCCCTCCACTCCTCCCTCCCTCCCCCTCTCCCTCCCTCCACTCCACTCCTGTTCCATCCATCCCTTCATCCCTCCACTCCTCCTCCCTGCTCCTCCTGAGAGCATTCCTAGCCCAAACACATTAGGTTATGGGGGAGAGTGTTGGGATGAAGGCATCGACAGAATCAGCTGCCAGCGCCTGGAAAGGCCACCAAGGAATACAGGCTGGCACACACACTATCCCCCTGAAAAGCCTCCTTATTATACACACGTTCAATCAGTAACTCACTCGCTGTGGGACATCTCTTAGAAAAGCATGAATTAATAAGAACATTGAGATCTGTCAGATATGCTGTATAGTTTGAGCGGAACAAGGGAAGAAATACACTGACCCCTCTCATTTCTCTCTCATTTGCCCCGGTAGCAGGGGGGAAAGATAGACTGCTAGTGACGTACTGTTATGAATGAGAGAAGGAAGGAAGGAGAGAAAATGGAAAAGGAGAGAGAGAGAGAACTGAAGGCAGCGGCTAATGGTAGGTAGTAGAGGAAATGAGGGGATTGATTTATTTTCATTAGTATCAGTTTCCTCAGCACCTGCATTGTTTCGACTCGCTTAGATTTCATGTAAAGTGCGGCAGAGTGGGTTGTGGCGTCGCCACTGGTGGAGTTTCTCTCCTGGCTATCTCCACTGTAATTAACTAGCTGATTGGAAGAGCGATGCATCCCAAGATCATCACAGACATGCCATTGGGCTTATCTCTCTCCCTATCCTTCTCTTTCCTTTCTCATTCTTCATTCGACCACCAGCCAGTCACCATCTCCACAGCCACAGACGGCCACTGAAGCTTTTTATTTTTGCCTCTGTTCATCTATTTATTCTTCTGACACAATCAATTTTTCTTTTGTTTTCCTTTTTGAAACCAGGCTTGATGTTTTCGCTCGGCTTCAGCAAGCAATTTAATTTCATTCAGTCTTTGTGACTGCAATTCAATTTTGCCTTGGTTGCCTCATTTTCAATTCCCATTGAATTATACCCGATCCGGAATGGATGAAAGTGCTGTGTGTGTATTACTACACACACACACACATATACACACACACATATACACACACACATGCATTTGTGGCAATATTTAATTTCCTGCCTGATAGTTTAATGTGCCAGAGCGCACAGATAGCAGACGAGACATGTGAATAGCTGTCAGTGCTGGTTTACATGCTGTACCCCTGGCTTTCTAAGAGGCTGAGGGCCAGTTGGCGAAGAGCTAAACATCAACACACACAGGGCTCCTCTCCATCTGTCTGTGTGTGACATGCTCAACACCTCGAGAGGCACATGGTGCTGTTTGACTTCCTCACCTAGCTGATCTATTCGAAACCATGTCGCTGGCGCTGCATTCGACAGCATGAAAGGTGATTCATGTTTTAAAAAGGCCTTTTTCTCTCAGCACACTCAAGTGATGCTCCACCTGCCTAAAGAGCTGTGACCTCTGAAGAAAACATGTCCGCCTCTTTTCAAAGAGTGGCATGTAATGGGGCTAGGAAATATCAACACAAGCTCAAAATGGAAACAGAACTTATTGTGAAGTACAACTTTTATACTGCCCACCTTTGTGTGGGGCTGTGTGCTGCAGAAGTGGCTTTAAACCATATCTATTATGAGACAGATTTGATTACCGGTATGTTACGAAGTCAACAAGGTTACAAGGAATTTCCGGACATTTCTGCGTCACTGAAGGCAATTGACCTCATCAGTAGTGTCATTAGGGGCATCCTCTTTTCCCGAGACAGAATGTTCCGGTAGGTACAGTTTCTCTGTGTTACATCTGAGACCGTCCTCTGAGTACAGAAGGTAATGTGTTTCCGTTTTCCAGGGGAAATGTTGTCACTTCTGAACTTGGTTCACATGATAGCCACAGACCAATTTCCTCTTTCCTCAGAGGGGAGAAACGCAGTAAAAAGATGAAGAGGACCATTTGATGCTGGCACTCTGCTCAGAACATGATGGTGAAGATGGCAAAGGGAGGAAGGGAGAAGCAACGGTGTGATTTATAGAAGGGAAATGGTTTAATGTGATTGAAAATCACACGTACAGTATGTATGCGCACGCACGCACACATTTTTCTCCCTACATAAAGTGTCTCTACTCTGGCAGCATAAGAGTCAGAGACGGGAGAACGCTGGTTCTCTTAGGCTCAGTGGAGTGAGTCAGCAGGCCTGATGACACACACACACACACACACACACACACACACACACATACACACACACTGTTGTTCAGGGGAGGCTATTAGACATCACACTCTTCCCCTTCCTTTCCTCTACCTCCCAAGGTTTACCACGCAAACACACACGCACACAATCACACAGACAAACACACACACACACACAATCACACACACACATGCAGTCCCCAAGGACTATCTCGCTACAATTTCTGGGCCACTTTGCCTGGAGCTGGGTAGAATTTAATATAGCCAAATGTATGCTTAAATTGAGAAGAACTGATAATGCTTCAACTGTATATTCAGGAGGCATGTCAGAATTTGCCAAATCCCTTTCCACTTTCCCCTTGGCCAAAAGCCAGTTTGGTTATCCACACATTACCATTGTGTTAGCTGTGTTCCCACTGCACCTAAACAAATTAGCAGTGAATTAAGCCAAGCTGAAAGCAATATTCACAATATTTTCCCTCTCCTAAATCTCCTTCTGTCAACTTTGTTTGTACAAATGTGTTTATTTGTCTCTCCTCTTCCCTTTACCAGATTGTATTTTCTTTTCTACCTCGACCTCAACAATTTGCGACACGAAATCAAAAGAAATCAATTGCACATACCTTCTTAAAAATCCAAATTACTGTTTAAAGCAGAGGCCCAGGATAAAAAAAATCTCTGTTCCCACATGGTTAAATAATGAATCTAACCAACATGGCCCCATTGCAGTAGATATCAAATCTGCATTTAGATGGAAATGTTATTACATGCACAACCCCCTTGAGACTGCCCTTTGTTTGGAAATCCGCCTATTTTTCATCTGTCTTTTTCCTCTGAATGAGGCCCAATCAGACTGCCTAACCTGCAGAGGAGAGGAGCAAGGGAAGAGGGGGGAGAGAGGTAAAGATGGATTGAGTGGAGAGAGAGCAAGAATGAACGGGAACCCAAAGCAGACAGGGAGAGAGAGACAGTAATGCCAAAAGTGTCTTTCACTGCTTCTGCTAGTCACAGAAGAGGACTTTCTGATCTATACAATTGACAACTTTGTCATCTCATTTTAAGCAGTGGGAAATTATTAACTACAGGTAGAAGTCTTTATCTGCCTCGAGCAGCAATGAGCAGAAGACAGAGAGAGGCTGTTAATGTGTTCTTTCACAGTCGTAAGAACACAATGGCCAACATCTATTTTTCTCTCCCTCTCCACCCAGTCTTACCTGCAATGGGCTTTTCAATGATAAAGGCCCCATTGTTTTCTATTAGCCCATCCACCCGGCTCTGAGATGATCAATCGTGTCCTCTCCTGTCATTGGCTTTGACTAGCGACATGTCAGGTGTTTGTTTTGTCATAAATCAAGACATCTTTTGTCTGAGCTCTCTCTCTCTCTCTCTCTCTCTCTCTCTCTTAGGTGATCTCTTTGTCAGGTGTCAAAATCACAGAAGTGTTTTGCTCAAGAGCAGTTTGTCAAAATGAAAGCGATGCTATAGTTATACCAGGGGTAACTGGAGGGCCATGTTGGAGAGTGGATTTGAAGGGCCACGTTGGAGAGTGGATTTGAAAGGCTATGTTGGAGGGTGGGTATGAAGATGCCTATTTCATGTTACTTCCCATTAACTTTTGTGTGATAGAGGCTGCTGCGAGCCGTCTTTTAGAATACACTAACAAAACGCTTAATCCGTTTTATTTGAAGGCTGTTTCTTTTTAAATAAAAGCCTGGATCTACCTTAAGTATATACAGGGACAAGGCCTTGACCAGGACACAGGCTTCCACATCATGTTCTTCTGAGGAAAGAGAGAACAATAGATAGCCAAAACAGTGGGAGGGAGAGAAGAGAGAGAGCGAGAGAGCAAGAGTGGGAGAGAAAATAGAGACGAAGTGAGAAAAAGAGAGAGACAAGAGAGAGAGAAGTGAAAAATAGAAAGAAATAGAGAGATAAAGAGAGAAGAGGGGGATGTTGAAGCTGTTATACTGCATATGCTAACTCCTCCAAAAATCAGCCCTAATGATAACCATGGCAACAGAGACACCACAAGCTGAGACAGGAGATGGGGTTGTGAGGGGAAACACACATCCTCTCTCTTTCAGTACGGTCGTTCCACCTCAAAACACACATCCTCTCTCTTTCAGTACGGTCGTTCCACCTCAAAACACGCATCCTCTCTCTTTCAGTACGGTCGTTCCACCTCAAAACACACATCCTCTCTTTTTCAGTACAGTCGTTCCACCTCAAAACACACATCCTCTCTCTTTCAGTACGGTCGTTCCACCTCAAAACACACATCCTCTCTCTTTCAGTACGGTCATTCCACCTCAAAACACACAAGAAAGAGGATTTAGACACCCACCATTTCGATCTCTGAAAAATTAAGCTAATTGATTGTACCCAAATTCGCCATTTTAATATATTGGATTCATATAATCGTCAATCAATATAGTACCTTACATCCAATTTGGACCATACTTATTCCTAACAATGAGTAGGAAATGAGGAATCCAATAAAATGATCAAAAGCCACCCACGGACCACCCACACCCTACGCCAAGCCCACCCCAACAACCAGTTTACAGTATATTGGAAAGTTGGCTTTCATCCTATGAAATGTATTCCCTGTGAAACTGGTGATGTTTTTCACCTGAAATTAGACATTGAAGTTGCATTATTTACCATAAATTAGTGTGAATGTACCAGGTTTTTCCCACTAGGTGCCGCTATTACTACTACCTTTTTATAAATTGTGCTAGTCTCCTGTGTTCATTAAACGGATCACAACATTTTCTTTGGGTAGAAAACCAATAGCTATTTCTCATGATTGAAATGCATTGCCTGGTCATCCTCACAATTCAAGCCAATCCTCCATGAAAGCAATTCAGTTTGTCCTTATCTGTGTCCAGGAAACGATCCTTCTGTGTGTGGTTTATTCCCATTCAGAAATGTGTTAGACCATTCCTGGTGAACAAGCAAACCATTAGGCTACTAATGGTTTCAAAGTTATGGTCTCTAATGGTCTTCAATGGTAAACATCATAAACACACTGTATAGTGTTTTGCAATGGTAATGGTATTGGGTTGGGTTTAATGGTAAATGTCACCAATCACACTACATATAGAGATATTTTCAAATCATTTTATTGAAAACATACAAGTGCCATGCAGTGGTTTATAATTGTAGTACTTAATCAGGGTTGTCACACCATTTTAGTCACTAGCCCATTTCTCCATAAAAATTTTGCACTTGTATGAAATGTCATATGAGAATTACACCATAGGGATAGCCAACTCAGAAAGCTGCCATTTGTTGTACTATTGTAGGAAAAGGGTTGAAGCATTAGGTTGCTAAGAGAAAGACAAATTAAACTGCTTTCATAGAGGACTGGCTTTACATGTGAGGATGACCAAACAATGTATTTTCATCATCAGCAAAACCTATTGGTTTACTAGTCCAAGTTGTAAAGAAAATGCTGTGATCCATTAAATAAACACGAGAGACCAGCTAAATGGATCAAAGGCTGTGGCAGTAGCAGGATTAGCGGCATCTATTGGTCAAAACACGGTACTATATAATGCCAGTGACATTACAAGCAAATGTCTCTGAACAGGTGGGGAAAAAAAATCACCAGATTGACAGGAAATACAGTACATAGGACGAGAAGCAATACCGCAGCACCGTACTACTTGTCAAACATAGTGTCTTGTTGGGTTAGGATTGGTTTGGGGTATGGGGGTCTGTGGGTGGCTTTTGACCATTTTATTGTCTTACTGAATGGTAGGAAGAAGTTCGGCTCAAATCGGATGTTAGGTACTATAGTTCTTGAATATTATGTGAATCCTCACAATTTAAAGGGTACATTTGGGTGCAAACAATTAGCTTAATTTTTCAAAGATCAATGACATTTCAACAAAATAATGTGCCAGGAATGCTAGGATGTGCCAGGAATCGTATCTGTTTCTAACTACAGAAATTATTTCAGCACAATCTGAGATGGTGGTATCATGGTTTGCTGAAATGACATGGATTGCCTCAGTAGCTAATGTGGAAGGACCACCAGAGGGCAGGTTGGGCTCACGGATAGTAGCCCAACAAGGCATGGGAGACAAGGTAACCAGAGGCAATTAAGCACAGCTGACGGTACTAATGACATATTCTCCTTCACCTATAAGAGAGAGAATGGAACCAGCAGAGAGAGAGGGGAAAACTATCTCTGGCCACCGAGACAGAGGAGCTATCCAGGAATAACCACTAAAACGGTGACAATCCCGTGACTTTTGTTGTAGTTTAAAGATAATCCTATTGTGTTTCTGTTTCATCTTTAGAGTGACGCCCAATTACTTGGTCCGCTCACATTGGTGGAGAATGCGGGTATTAGGTGGACGAGTGACACAAGGATAAGTGAGTAAATCAAGATTCTTCCAGTAGACCCGGAGGAACCATTCAAGAACGATGGATAACACCCTACTACAACAATTGATCACGGCACAGCAGACAACCATAGAACTCCTGCAACAACAGCTGAGCCGACGAGAAGAACCTAGAGTTAAGCCAAGAGCGGCTGCTCACGCCATCTTACCTCGTCTCTCCAAGGAGGATGATATTGAGGCCTTCCTCATGACCTTCGAAAGGATGGCCACCTTGGAAGAGTGGCCGCCCACAGAATGGGTGAGCGCACTAGCCCCTCTTTTGACCGGGGTGGCTCAGGAAGCCTATTTTGACCTGGATTCCCACGAAGCTGCGGACTAAAAACCGAGATCCTGTCCCGGTACCAGCTGACTGCCAGAGATAGGGCCGTAAAGTTCCATCAATGGACCTATACAGCTGATCAACCCGTCCGTGCCCAGATCTTCGCATGAATACGACTGACGAAACAGTGGCTAGAACCTGGAAAGGGAGTAGGACATGTGATAGAGACACTCGTAGTGGACAAGATATTGAGGGAATTACCCAGTGACTTAAAAAGAGTTGTGGGGCAAGCCAACCCCTTGTCAGCCGACGACATAGCCCAGGCGGTGGAAACATATTGGTCTACAGGGGAGTTGTTAAAAAGTGACAAGGAGGAACGGAAGGAGTCTTCCAATCCCGTACCACGACTCATCCCGGCGCGTCCGCCACCGAAACGTCCAAAACCCCCCCCCGGAGGTGGGAAAAGTCAGCCACCACACAGCAGGGTCAGTGTTATAAATGTCAGTCTCCCGACCATTATGCCCCACAATGTCCTAGCAAGGAGGAGCCCATGGTCACGGAGTCATCACTGCCTACCACCACACATCCCGTTTTGAGGGGGCAGGATCAACACTGTTGGTTAGCAGAGATAGCCCCAGCCCCAGAGATTCCGGTTCGAGTCGAAGGACAAGATGCGGTAGCCATTCTCGACTCGGGAAGTATGGTTACGTTAGTAGAGGAGCAGATGGTGACCTCCGCAGCACTGCTACCAGACAAAGTAGCCGTATCCTGTATCCATGGAGACACCCACTAGGGTGGACCTGGGAATACCTGGCATGAGACAAGACTATTGACAGAATCATGCAGAGATTCTATTGGCCCCGGATAACCCGGGATGTGGCCAGGTATTGTAGGACGTGTGATCAATGTCAACGTACAGCTCCACGGCCACACCTACGTAACCCTTTGATTCCTCTCCCCATCATAGAGACTCCCTTTGAACGCATAGCTATGGACCTCGTAGAACCCCTCCCAAAATCTGCCAGAGGACACGAGTACATCCTAGTGGTTATAGATTATGCTACCAAGTTCCCGGAGGCCATACCCCTGCGTAAAATGTCGTCAAAGGGAATTGCCAAGGAGTTATTCCTGATGTTCTCTCGTGTGGGCCTCCCCAAGACGATCTTAACCGATCAGGGAACCCCGTTCATGTCCCGGTTGATGAAGGACTTGTGTCGGTTATATCAGGTTCAACAGATACGTACAAGCATATTCCACCCTCAAACAGACAGGTTGTGTGAACGCTTGAACAAAACGATTAAAAGCATGTTGAGAAGAGTGGTGTCCCGAGACGGGAAAAACTGGGACATGCTTCTCCCACACTTAATGTTTGCCCTGCGAGAAGTACCCCAGGCATCCACTGGATTCTCTCCATTTGAATTGCTCTATGGCAGACCCTGTCGAGGGATCCTCGACTTAGCCAAAGAGAACCTGGGAGACCCAACCATGCCCCTTTCGATCCACAATAGAACACGTTACCCTTATGAGAGACCGCCTGTCAGCAGTGTGGCCCATAGTCAAGGAGCATATGGAGAAGGCACAAAGGACCCAAAGCCGGGCCTATGATAAGTCCGCGACCCCCCGTGAGTTCACCGTGGGAGAGAAAGTGATGGTGCTCGTGCCCACGGCCGAACATCGCTTGCTGGCGCAGTGGAGGGGGCCCTACGAGGTAGTGAAAAGGGTCTCACCGGTCAATTACCTCATCAAACAACCTGACAGGAGGAAGAAGGTCCAACTCTATCACATAAACCTGTTGAAGACGTACCATGGACGAGAGGAGGAGGTGGCTTTGATGGCCCTGGAGGGCAAAGGAAAAGAGGAGGCTCTACCACAGGTGCGCGGTGGCCAAACTCTCCTACCGGAGCAGTCAAGACAGCTAGACAAGCTGATTATGAACTTCGGTCGAATATTCTCTCCATTCCCAGGACAAACAGATGTCCTGTTCCACCATATCCACACTGAACCCGGCAAGAAGGTGCATATCCGCCCTTACAGGATTCCTGAGGCTCGCCGAGTCATCGCTAAGAAAGAGGTAAGAGAGATGTTGAGAATGGGCGTGATCGAGCCATCGACGAGTGAGTGGTCCAGTCCCATAGTCCTGGTCCCCAAATCCGATGGTAGTATGAGACTCTGCAACAACTTTAGGGCCGTGAATGCCATCTCTACATTCGATGCATATCCCATGCCCCGCATGGATGAACTCTTGGAGCGCTTAGGAAAGGCCAAGTTCATCACCACCCTGGATTTGACGAAGGGATATTGGCAAGTGCCGGTGGCTCCGGAGGATCGCCCAAAGACTGCCTTCGCCACCCCAGAGGGGTTTTTCCAGTATGTGAGGATGCCCTTCGGACTGCATGGTGCCGCTGCAACTTTCCAACGCCTCATGGATGCCATTCTACGGCCACATCAAGAGTATGCAGCGGCGTACATAGACGATGTGGTCATCCACAGTGAGGACTGGGATAGTCACCCCCTGCAATTACAGGCGGTGCTCGTGAGTTTGGAAGCCACAGGGTTGACAGCCAATCCAAATAAATGTTGCCTGGGCCTGTCCGAAGCGGAATACCTGGGGTACACTGTTGGAATGGGAAAATACGCCCACAGGCAGAGAAGACCAGGGCAATTCGTGACTGACCTCGACCCCGGACCAAGCGAGACGTTCAGGCCTTCTTAGGGATAACAGGATATTATTGCCATTTTATCCCGGGATATGCAACCATTGCCAACCCCCCCACTAACCTCATCAAGAAAAACCTGCCAAACCAGGTAGAGTGGAAAGGCGAGACGGAAGAGGCCTTTCAATTGCTAAAAGATGGCCTGTGTTCTGATCCCGTTCTACAGGCTCTGGACTTTTCACAAGAGTTCACTGTGCAGGTTTGCATTAGTTATTGACCATGCGCCCCTCACGTGATTGGCTGGTAAGAGAAACAATAACAACAGAATAGCCAGATGTTTTTTGTCTTTACAACCGTTCTCTTTCCATGTCATCCACAGGGCCGGATCGAGGAACGGGAATGCAGACGCGCTGTCCCGACGCGACCAAGATGGTCCTCCGGTTCGGTCCTGGGGGGGGAAGGTATGTGGAAGGACCACCAGAGGGCAGGCTGGGCTCACGGATAGTAGCCCAACAAGGCATGGGAGACAAGGTAACCAGAGGCAATTAAGCACAGCTGACGGTACTAATGACATATTCTCCTTCACCTATAAGAGAGAGAATGGAACCAGCAGAGAGAGAGGGGAAAACTATCTCTGGAAGATGGCCACCGAGACAGAGGAGCTATCCAGGAATAACCACTAAGACGGTGACAATCCTGTGACTTTTGTTGTAGTTTAAAGATAATCCTATTGTGTTTCTGTTTCATCTGGAGAAGAAGATGTATGTTTTTCCTTGGAAGATTTTCATTGATTATGTTGGAGTGTTTGTGTTGACCAAATGCCCTCAATAGAGAACTGTGTTCAATCAAGAAAACCTACTCCTGACTCGTTTATTCCACCTTCCCGCTTTAGAGTGACGCCCAATTACTTGGTCCGCTCACATTGGTGGAGAATGCGGGTATTAGGTGGACGAGTGACACAAGGATAAGTGAGTGAATCAAAATTCTTCCAGTAGACCAGGAGGAACCATTCAAGAACGATAGATAACGCCTACTACAACAATTGATCACAGCACAGCAGACAACCATAGAACTCCTGCAACAACAGCTGAGCCGACGAGAAGAACCTAGAGTTAAGCCAAGAGCGGCTGCTCACGCCATCTTACCTCGTCTCTCCAAGGAGGATGATACTGAGGCCTTCCTCATAAACACATACAGTACCGTGCCTTCAGAAAGTATTCACACTCCTTGACCTTTTCCCTTTTTCCTCATTTGATTGTGCTACAGCCTGAATTTAACATGGATTACATGTAGATTGTTTTGTCAATGGCCTATACACAACACCCCATAATGTCAAAGTGGAATTATGTTTTTCTGAATTTTTACAAATTAATAAAAACTAAAAAGCTGAAATGTCTTGAGTCAATAAGTATTCAACCCCTGCAACGGCTGTCATATGAAGGAGAAGAGGAGGACCAATGCACAGCGTGGTAAGTGTCCATATTTAATAGAACAAACTAAACACAACCAAATACAAAAATAACAAAGTGAAATAACAAACCGAAACATGGGTTGTGTGGAACACACAGAAAATAATCACCCACAACTCAAAAGTGAAACCAGGCTACCTAAGTATGGTTCTCAATCAGGGACAACGATTGACAGCTGCCTCTGATTGAGAACCATACCAGGCCAAACACAGAATTCCAAATGATAGAAAAAGGAACATAGACTGCCCACCCCAACTCACGCCCTGACCATACTAAAACCAAGACAAAACAAAGGAACTAAGGTCAGAACGTGACAACCCCTTTGTTATGGCAGGCCTAAATACATTCAGTGGTAAAACAAATTGCTTAACAAGTCGCAACGTGCATGGACTTACTCTGTGTGCAATAATAGCGTTTAACGTGATTTTTGAATGACTACCTCTTTGTGGAAAATAAATTAACTTTATGTCTTGAATACAAAGCATTATGTTTGGGGCAAATCCAATACAACACATTACCACTCTTCATATTTTCAAGCATAGTGGTGGTTGCATCATGTTATGGGTATGCTTGTAATCACAGGCAAATCCTAGAGGAAAACCTGGTTCAGTCTGATTTCCACCAGATATTGGGAGATTAATTGACCTTTCAGCAGAACAATAACCTAAAACACAAGGTCAAATCTACACCGAAATTGCTTACCAAGAAGACAGTGATTGTTCCTGAGTGGCCGAGTTACAGTTTTGACTGAAATTTACTTGAAAATCTATGACAAGACCTGAAAATGTTTGTCTAGCAATGATCAACAACTAATTTGACAGAGATTGAAGACTTTTTTAAACAATAAAAGAAGGTGCATCTACAAAGTATTGAATCAGGGGTGTGAACACTTATGTAAATTAGATATTTCTGTATTTAACTTTCAATAAGTGTGCAAAAATGTCTAAAAACATGTTTTAACTTTGTCATTATGGGGTATTGTGTGTAGATGGGTGAGAAAAAAAGTATATTTAATACATTTAAAATTCAGGCTGCAACAAAACAAAATGTGGAATAGGTCGAGTGGTATGAAAACGCTCTAAAGTCACTGTCCAAACATACACACACTCTATAGCAACAACATCACATTACAGAGACAATTTGCTCCATTTACTTCTGTAGATGATTTTTACTGTATAGTCAAGTCCCCTTATAGTAGCTACCCCAGAGCTCTGTGTACAGTAAGTGTCACTGTGCTGTAGGGGTGGTCTGCTCTCAGGGCAGATCTGAAGGTACAGTGGGGTCCAAAATTATTGACACACTTGATAAAGATGAGCAATAATGACTGTATAAAATAAAACATTCAAATACTGAGCTATATTTTAAATTATATTATATTAATACAATTGCTCGGAGAAAGAGATTTAGTTTAACGTGTAATATTGTTTTTCTCCTAAATTATTGACACCCCTAAAGATTCTTATAAATACTGTAGTATTTGGTTCCCAGCATGCAATGATTACATCAAACGTGTGACTATACACATTTATTGGATGCATTTTCAGTTTGTTTTGGTTGTGTTTCAGATTATTTTGTGCCCAATAGAAATAAATGGTAAATTGTCATTTTGGAGTCATTTCTTTTTATAAATAGGAAAATAATATGTTTCTAAACACTTCTACATTAATGTGGATGCTACTGTGATTACAGATAATCCTGAATGAATAATGAATAATGTTGAGTGAGAAAGTTACAGAGGGTCAAAGATCATACCCCCAAGACATGCTGACCTCCCACCATTACCAATAACAGGGGAGATAAACATTCAGCAACAGCTGGTGTCCCACAGACCGTCTCCATGCACGGTTTAGAACGACATTCCCAATGCTGGCACTCTCTGCATGAAATCTTCTCACCAGGACCCCTTTCCCCCTCCTTCATCTTCACCTTTCCTTCCTTCTTCTCCTCTCTTCTCTCCCTCCTCTCCTCCCTCCTCTAGCTATGAATGTTAACCATGCATGCCTGCGTCTGAGCCCTGTCCTATCCCTGTCCCATCCCTGTCACATCCCTGTCCTACCCCTATCCCAACCCTGTCCCATTCCTGTCACATCCCTGTCCCATCCCTGTCCCATCTCTGTCACATCCCTGTCCCATCTCTGTCACATCTCTGTCCCATCCCTATCCCATCCCTGTCCAATCCCTGTCCCATCCCTGTCCTATCCCTGTCACATCCCTGTTCTGTCTCTGTCCTATCCCTGTCCCATCCCTGTCCTATCCCTGTCCCATCTCTGTCACATCCCTGTTCTATCTCTGTCCCATCCCTGTCCTATCCCTGTCCCATCTCTGTCACATCCCTGTCCCATCCCTGTTCTGTCGCTGTCCTATCCCTGTCCCATCCCTGTCCTATCCCTGTCCCATCCCTGTCCTATCCCTGTCCCATCCCTGTCCCATCCCTGTCCTATCCCTGTCCTATCCCTGTCCCATCCCTGTCACATCTCTGTCCCATCCCTGTCCCATCCTTGTCCTATCCCTGTCACATCCCTGTCCTACCCCTGTCCCATCCCTGTGCCATCCCTGTCACATCCCTGTCCTATCCCTGTCCCATCCCTGTCACACCCCTGTCCCATCTCTGTGCCATCTCTGTGCCATCCCTGTGCCATCCCTGTCCTAACCCTGTCCCATCCCTGTTCTGTCTCTGTCCTATCCCTGTCCCATCCCTGTCCTATCCCTGTCCCATCTCTGTCACATCCCTGTTCTATCTCTGTCCCATCCCTGTCCTATCCCTGTCCCATCTCTGTCACATCCCTGTTCCATCCCTGTTCTGTCTCTGTCCTATCCCTGTCACATCCCTGTTCCATCCCTGTTCTGTCTCTGTCCTATCCCTGTCCCATCCTTGTCCCATCCCTGTCCCATCCCTTTTCTTTTCCCTGTTCTATCCCTGTCCCATCCCTGTCACACCCCTGTCCCATCCCTGTCACATCCCTGTCCCATCCCTTTTCTTTTCCCTGTTCTATCCCTGTCCCATCCCTGTCCTATCCCTGTCCCATCCCTGTCCTATCCCTGTCCCATCCTTGTCCTATCCCTGTCACATCTCTGTCCCATCCCTGTCCCATCCTTGTCCTATCCCTGTCACATCCCTGTCCTACCCCTGTCCCATCCCTGTGCCATCCCTGTCACATCCCTGTCCTATCCCTGTCCCATCTCTGTCACATCCCTGTCCCATCCCTGTCCCATCCCTGTGCCATCCCTGTCACATCCCTGTCCTATCCCTGTCCCATCCCTGTCACACCCCTGTCACATCCCTGTCCTATCCCGCTACACGCCAGTGTAGTGCCACTCGCAGGCTACTACTGCCCGCACCCTGTGTGGTGTAATGATACATTTATCTGGTGTGGCACAGAGCCCCATGCCTCCCCCCGTTTCCCCATCCTCATCTCTGGCCCGTCAAACAAACACAGTCACCAGAGGAGCTTTTCATGCCAGCCCCCCTTCTGTGCCTACTCCCCCCTGCCTCCGCCTGTCTCCCTCCATCACTCATTTCCATTTTCACCCACCCGAAAAGGAGAAATTTGGAAGGGGGTGGGGTGGGCCAGAGGGAGGGGGCAACATGTTCATAAACATCCTTTCCACAGTAGCAGGGTGGAATGCATCTATTTGCACGACAGATATAAAGGTTCATATGTGTCAGTAAGTTATATGACCTGGGGGAGGCAGTGGACATTTTATGCTTATGCTATGTGAGACTGCTGAGCATGCTTCTTGGCCTACATAGCCTGCAGTCTGCTACAACTACTGCTGTTACACACATGTGGGCGAGTACGCACGCACACACAAAATCTGCTCCAGTCACGTCTCTTGTGCTAAAGGAGCAGCATGCTGAGTCACTGGCCCCCAAGCCTTGGTTTTTTCACAGGCCCCACAATGCTATGCTGTTTATCTTGACACAAGGCAGAACAATGGCGTGCAGATGGCAGCAGACGGAGCACGGAGACAAGCCGGCACAGGGGGCACAGAGGGGGCATTGGTCTGGGTTCCCTCTGGTAGAACTTTGGATGCATGGACACGACTGCTAGAGGCCCTCCACACCCTGCATCCTTGATAAGACTGTGTGTGTGTGTGTGTGTGTGTGTGTGTGTGTGTGTGTGTGTGTGTGTGTGTGTGTGTGTGTGTGTGTGTGTGTGTGTGTGTGTGTGTGTTTGTGTGTGTGTGTGTGTGTGTGTGTGTGTGTGTGTGTGTGTGTGTGTGTGTACTTTTGTGTGTGTACGTGTGCATGTGTGTACTGTATGTGTATGTGCGTGTGTTTGTGTGTGTATGTGCGTGTGTTTGTGTGTGTGTACTGTGTGTGTATGTGTGTGTACTGTGTGTGTATGTGCGTGTGTTTGTGTGTGTGTACTGTATGTGTATGTGCGTGTGTTTGTGTGTGTATGTGCGTGTGTTTGTGTGTGTGTACTGTGTGTGTATGTGCGTGTGTGTGTGTTTGTGTGTGTGTACTGTGTGTGTGTGTGTGTGTGTGCACTGGCCAGATAAGACTATTTGAATAACACTGGTCCAGGTTCAGCTGGTTCAGCTGGAGAGTCTACTCCCTGACAGCTCATGATCTCAGACCTGCCAGAGTGCTCTCAAGGAGAGTGAGAGAGAAACGGGCACTGACACACAGTCAGAGGGTAAAAAATACCTTACACAGGCATCTTCCAAATTATTGCCTGACTCAAGAGTGGTGATGCTGGGGGACTAAATTGTCCTGCCAAAGAACTAGCTAAGCCTTAATGTGCAGGGACAGCTCTGACACACTGACACACAGCCAGAGACTGTCATAGCACTCAGAAATGTACTAAGGCAAATCATAGATAAGGGTACATTAGGTATTTGCCTACATACAGTGCCTTGCGAAAGAATTCGGCCACCTTGAACTTTGCGACCTTTTGCCACATTTCACGCTTCAAACATAAAGATATAAAACTGTATTTTTTTGTGAAGAATCAACAACAAGTGGGACACAATCATGAAGTGGAACGACATTTATTGGATATTTCCAACTTTTTTAACAAATCGAAAACTGAAAAATTGGGCGTGCAAAATTATTCAGCCCCCTTAAGTTAATACTTTGTAGCGCCACCTTTTACTGCGATTACAGCTGTAAGTCGCTTGGGGGTATGTCTCTATCAGTTTTGCACATCGAGAGACTGACATTTTTTCCCATTCCTCCTTGCAAAACAGCTCGAACTCAGTGAGGTTTGATGGGTAGCATTTGTGAACAGCAGTTTTCAGTTCTTTCCACAGATTCTCGATTGGATTCAGGTCTGGACTTTGACTTGGCCATTCTAACACCTGGATATGTTTATTTTTGAACCATTCCATTGTAGATTTTGCTTTATGTTTTGGATCATTGTCTTGTTGGAAGACAAATCTCTGTCCCAGTCTCAGGTCTTTTGCAGACTCCATCAGGTTTTCTTCCAGAATGGTCCTGTATTTGGCTCCATCCATCTTCCCATCAATTTTAACAATCTTCCCTGTCCCTGCTGAAGAAAAGCAGGCCCAAACCATGATGCTGCCACCACCATGTTTGACAGTGGGGATGGTGTGTTCAGTGTGATGAGCTGTGTTGCTTTTACGCCAAACATAACGTTTTGCATTGTTGCCAAAAAGTTCAATTTTGGTTTCATCTGACCAGAGCACCTTCTTCCACATGTTGTCTCACAGGTGGCTTGTGGAAAACTTTAAACGACACTTTTTATGGATATCTTTAAGAAATGTCTTTCTTCTTGCCACTCTTCCATAAAGGCCAGATTTGTGCAATATACGACTGATTGTTGTCCTATGGACAGAGTCTCCCACCTCAGCTGTAGATCTCTGCAGTTCATCCAAAGTGATCATGGGCCTCTTGGCTGCATCTCTGATCAGTCTTCTCCTTGTATGAGCTGAAAGTTTAG
Source organism: Oncorhynchus mykiss (assembly GCF_057628025.1). Classification (NCBI taxonomy): domain Eukaryota; kingdom Metazoa; phylum Chordata; class Actinopteri; order Salmoniformes; family Salmonidae; genus Oncorhynchus; species Oncorhynchus mykiss. The sequence goes on from NC_143022.1 coordinate 22,036,313, forward strand.
AGGGACGGCCAGGTCTTGGTAGATTTGCAGTGGTCTGATACTCCTTCCATTTCAATATTATCGCTTGCACAGTGCTCCTTGGGATGTGTAAAGCTTGGGAAATCTTTTTGTATCCAAATCCGGCTTTAAACTTCTACACAACAGTATCTCGGACCTGCCTGGTGTGTTCCTTGTTCTTCATGATGCTCTCTGCGCTTTTAACGGACCTCTGAGACTATCACAGTGCAGGTGCATTTATACGGAGACTTGATTACACACAGGTGGATTGTATTTATCATCATTAGTCCTTTAGGTCAACATTGGATCATTCAGAGATCCTCACTGAACTTCTGGAGAGAGTTTGCTGCACTGAAAGTAAAGGGGCTGAATAATTTTGCACGCCCAATTTTACAGTTTTTGATTTGTTAAAAAAGTTTGAAATATCCAATAAATGTCGTTCCACTTCATGATTGTGTCCCACTTGTTGTTGATTCTTCACAAAAAAATACAGTTTTATATCTTTATGTTTGAAGCCTGAAATGTGGCAAAAGGTCGCAAAGTTCAAGGTGGCCGAATACTTTCGCAAGGCACTGTACTACGGCAAAGGGCTCATTGTACAGTATGTGGATAGCTTATTGAGGGAATCCATGTCTGCATCCTCAGTTTCTCACCAGGGGTGCATTAACTAGAAACCAAAAGGAAGCAAATGGCTGAAATGGGATGGGACTAACATTAACTTGTTTTCCGTTGCAAAGCATTGTGCTATGGTGTGAACTAATGAATGCACCCCATATGTTTGCGAGCATCCTGACACATGCATGTGGGTATTAACATGATATTAAGGGTGTGTGTGTGCGTAGTATACATGTGGTGTGTGTGTTGATGCATGCATTCATGTGTCTTTGTGGGCGTTTGTGAATATGTGTGTTTGTGTGTTTAGAGTGTCAACCCATTCCTCCATAAACAGCAACTCTCCACAGGGCAGTGCTGTAAATAGGAGTCCAGAGACCAGTAAGCCAGCTAGTATACAGCACTGGGGACTAGCCAAGACTCTGCTAAGAGCCTGGAGCTATCACAAGACCTCCTCAGAAACACCTTCAGAAGAGCAGGGGGATAGATAGTGTGTTGTTAATGTGGTGCTAATGTTGTGTCTACTGGACCAATGCTGGTAAAAGACACACACGGCCATGTTAGGAAGCAGAACTTACCACAACCCAGAGAGAGAAGGAGGGCTGTCAGCAGAACCTGCAGTCCACAGGCAGGGACCGTCGCACCCAGCATCCTGGACCTGACAGAGAGAAAGAGAGAGCGAGAGAGAGAGAGAGAGAGAGAGAGAGAGAGAGATCAATATCAATAGAATTAGAAGTTGCTGAAATGCTCAGCCCCCATTTCCTCCCCTTAACGTGCCAGTTAAAGAGACAGAAGGAAAAAAGGTGAGAAGTAGTCGGGAGGCATAGCCATTAGAATCCCATCCATAGATGCAGGTTGAAGTTTATTGTCATGAGTCTTGTCTTGGAGGCAGAACTGAGTGATTTCCTCTAAGATATGTCAGCTGCAAAGTCAAAACTGTCTATATTCTACAAATTAATTTAAGGTCAGTGTGGTCAGGGTTATGGTTAGGTTTAAAATCCGATTTCATGACTTTGTGGCTGTGCCAGCTAGTGACCACTTCTGCAGAGCTGCCTCCAGAACAACATTCATGACATAAAAACGCTAACCTGCTCCACAGACAGCCCTTGTAGTGACAAATCAAACAGGAGTAATTTCATGTTACATCAGAGGACACTGATAATGTTGCTCACTTTACAATCTCCCTTCAATCAAAGACTAAGCTGTACCTAGAACAGCCCAGGGCGTAAGCCACAACCCAATTTGATTGACAATCAGGTGTGTGTGTTGATGCATGCATTCATGTGTCTATGTGAGCGTTTGTGAATATGTGTGTTTGTGTGTTTAGAAGTCCAGGGACCAGTAAGCCAGTAACCCATCAGCTTCCTCTGTTTACTCTACCAAAGGGAGAGATGTTTACATCAAAACGTCTGAGCACCACAACACAACATGCAAATACAACACCTTTGAAGCCTCTGTTCCCATGGTAATTGTTACACATTGCATGTTTGACATTTTCACTCGTGAGTGTAGAGGCAGCTGGTATGTGAGAAAGAGCCTGGTGTTTGTATTAGTTAATTGGAATATTCACCTTTTCCGTTTTGTTGGGAAGGTGAAAAAAAGCCTTCCTTACCACAAAAGGAGTGATTTTCTTTCTTTCATTCCTTTCTTTCTTTCACTCATTTTCCAATACCAATACAAACACATTTGATAATGAATAAAAGTGAGGTCCCAATCATCTCAATCTCTCTAGAAGAATCATTAACTTCTTATGGCTGCAGGGGCAGTATTGAGTAGCTTGGATGAAAGGTGCCCAGAGGTGCCCAGAGTAAACGGCCTGCTCCTCAGTCTCAGTTGCTATTATTAGTATTGGATAGAAAACACTCTGAAGTTTCTAAAACTGTTTGAATGATGTCTGTGAGTATAACAGAACTCATATGGCAGGCAAAAACCTGAGAAGAAATCCAAACAGGAAGTGAGAAATCTGAGGTTGGTGGATTTTAAAACCAGGACCAATTGAATTCACATTGGGATATGAATAAAGTTGCACTTCCTAAGGCTTCCACTAGATGTCAACTGTCTTTAGAAACTTGAATGAAGATTCTACTGTGTTGTGGGACTGAATAACAGCTGAATGAGTCAGCTTACTGGCAGAGAGTCATTTCCTGGTCACGCGCATTCCACATGATATCGACTTGCGTTCCATTCCTCCTCAAGACACAAAGGAATTCTCCGGTTGGAACTTTATTGAAGATTTATGATAAAAACATCCTAATGATTAATTCTGTACTTAGTTTGAAATGTTTCTTCGACCTGTAATATAACTTTTTGAAGTTTTTGTCCGAAGAAATGCACGAGCGTTTGGATATGTATATCAAACGCGCTAACAAAGTAGCTAATTGGATATAAATAACGGACATTATCGAACAAATCAAGCATTCCTGGGAGTGCATTCTGATGAAGATCATCAAAGGTAAGGGAATATTTATCATGTAATTTCTGGTTTCTGTTGACTCCAACATGGCGGCTAATTGTATTATATTTCTGAGCGCCGTCTCAGATTATTGCATGGTATGCTTTTTCCGTAAAAACATTTTTGAAATCTGACATTAAGGAGAGGTATATCTATAATTCCATGAGTATTTCTGTTGAATCGATGTGGCTATGCAAAATCACTGGATGTTTTTGGAACTAGTGAAAGTAACGCGCCAATGTAAACTCAGATTTTTTTTTATTAACTTTATCAAACAAAACATACATGTATTGTGTAACATGAAGTCCTATGAGTGTCATCTGATGAAGATCATCAAAGGTTAGTGATTAATTTGATCTCTATTTGTGCTTTTTGTGACTCCTATGTTTGGCTGGAAAAATGGCTGTGTTTATTCTGTGGCTTGGTGGTGACCTAACATAATCATTTGTGGTGCTTTCGCTGTAAAGCATATTTGAAAGTGGACACTGTGGTGGGATTAACAACAAGATTACCTTTAAAACGGTATAAGATTACTGGTATGTTTGAGGAATTTTAATTATGTTGTTTTGAATTTGGCGCCCTGCACTTTCAATGCTGTTGTCATATCATCCCGTTAACAGAATTGCAGCCATAAGATGTTTTAAAGCAGACAGTGAAAATCCAGTGGAAAAAATGCCTTCAATTCAATAAAATTCCATACAACTTCATCAATCCCATCAGGTGCAATACATAGAGAATTGTCCGAGCACATGCACACAATTACAGCATAAAGAGAAAAGCAGACTTTGCAACTAGGTACAGTATAGTATATTCACTATTAGCATGGATCAACTGAACTAAACACTGACCTGTCTGTTGCTACAGTATAACTTAATTTTAACACCGGTCCAGTCCAGACCAAATCAGTCCAGAGAGTAGGGTCCAGTGTGGGTTGAGGGTGAACTGAGTCCCAGTGAGAGAGGTCAGCCCCTGGCGTGAGGACAGAGACACCCTGTGTATAAGTAATGAATGTTATGTGGCAGTTCTGGAGATAAGGTGTTCAGCCCGGTGCGGCTGCTAGGCAGCCAAGGGGCGAAATCCGAGGAGAGGGTACCACAGATACCCAGAGTCCATTACAGTCGCGCTATTCACTCAGACTGTTTTAAAGGCAAACTAGGACAAACGCCAGCAACAAACAGCCCAGCCAGGCTGTTGTCTATGGGAGGAATATACATTACCAGTCAAAAGTTTGGACACACCTTGTCACGCCCTGACCTTAGAGATCCTTTTAATTCTCTATTTGGTAAAGTCAGGGTGTGACTAGGGTGGGCAATCTATGTTTTCTATTTCTTTGTTGGCCTGGTATGGTTCCCAATCAGAGGCAGCTGTCTATCGTTGTCTCTGATTGGGGATCATATTTAGGCAGCCTTTTCCCACCCACCTTGAGGGATCTTGTTTTTGTGTAGCTGCCTGTGAGCAGCCCAGAACATCACGTTTCCTTTCCTTCTGTATTATTTTTGGTGAGTTGCATATTTATTAAACATGTAGGACTCTAAGTACGATCGTGACACACCTACTCATTCAAGGGTTTTTCTTTATTTGGACTATTTTCTACATTGTAGAATAATAGCGAGGACATCAAAACTATTTAATAATACATGTGGCAGTGGAAATCTGCCCTTTTGTCTGATAAATCCAAATTTGAGATTTTTGGTTTCAACCTCTGTGTCTTTGTGTATTTGTGTGTTTCTGTGTCTCTGTGTCTGTTCAGAGTAGGTGAACAAATTATCTCTGCATGTGTGGTTCCCACCGTGAAGCATGGAGGAAGAGGTGTGATGGTGTGGGGATGCTTTGCTGGTGACACTCTCAGTGATTTATTTAGAATTCAAGGCACACTTAACCAGCATTGCTACCACAGCATTCTGCAGCGATACGCCATCCCATCTGGTTTGTGCTTAGTGGTATTATCATTTGTTTTTCAACAGGACAATGACCCAATACACACCTCCAGGATGTGTAAGGGCTATTTGACCAAGGAGAGTGATGGAGTGCTGCATCAGATTACCTGGCCTCCACAATCACCTGACCTCAACCCAATTGAGATGGTTTGGGATGAGTTGGACTGCAGAGTGAAGGAAAAGCAGCCAACAAGTGCTCAGCATAGGTGGGAACTGCTTCAAGACTGTTGGAAAAGCATTCCTCATGAAGCTGGTTGAGAGAATGCCAAAGAGTGTGAAAAGCTGTCATCAAGGCAACGGGTGGCTACTTTGAAGAATATAAAATATATTTTGATTTGTTTAACACTTTTTTGGTTTCTACCTGATTCCATATGTATTATTTCAAAGTTTTGATGTCTTCACTATTATTCTACTATGTAGAAATAGTAAAAATAAAGAAAAACCCTTGAATGTGTAGGTTTGTCCAAACTTTTGACTGGTACTGTATATACACAATAAAATACAAAAACACAGTCATGAGAAATACAAATCACACAGGAAAACAGTTACATTTCTCCAAAAAATTAAGTCCCCAATCAATACATGAAATTATTGGAACGACACCAGAACATCAATATTCAATTATTTTTGAATTTTGTTCCAGCAATACAGAACATCAAAACTAAAAGCAGATTTACCTCGCTCGGTGGAGACCCTAGGAACCTCAAGAGTTAACCAATCCTGTTAACGGGTTAGACAACTCAGGTGTGTGTACTTCAACAGCAAAATTAGATAAGACAGAAGTTTATGAAGTAGGGCCTCTAGAGAGGAGGCTCCCTCTCTCCTCTCCTCTCTTTATCTATCTACTCCTTTTCCTTGTGAGGAGAACTCCAGGTTAATTGACAGGGCCTTTCAGCAGTGTGGCGTTAATGTGGCATAGCCTCCTCCTACCACCCTTCCTTCCCTCCCTCCATCCCTCCATCCCTTCACCCCAATAGCCCATCTGTTCATTGCATCTTTCATGTCAGTGTGACCAATCCCTCATATTGTAGGCTCCAAGGGCACATTGCTGCATACACACTGAGAAACACTCATGCAAACACACAGAGGGTCAAATGTCAATTACAGCTCCGCTATTCGCTCAGACTGACTCAAAGGCAAACAAGGACAAACTCCAGCCACAGAAAGCCCAGCCAGGTTGTACTATATGG